>NW_028323457.1:0-47663 GCF_984573655.1 Nuphar pumila | reverse complement strand
TGTTATAGGCCTCCACGGTGAGGCCGAGGCGCGCCTCACAAACTCGCCGGTAGCATTGACTTGTTTGCATGGATGCCAGACATGCATCTTGACTTCAAGGTTGCAGCCGGCCAGCTTTTACACCCTGCCTGTCATTCGATGTGCATCAATCTGGCTGGCGTCTTGTTGGGCATGAACAACTCCAGGTTCCAGTGAGAATGCTTGTCATTTGTGGCCTCTTCAACAAGGCTTAAGTCCTTCTCGTAAACGGAGTGAGCAACGTTGTGAGGTGCTTCGTGCGCTTTGCTGCAGGAGTGTCAACTGCATGAGCCCCGCACTGCTCGAGAAGATGGCATTCGGCGAACCATTTTCAAGGCCCCCGTCAAGAGCGCTGCGAGACGAGATGGCTGGGTTTGCTGAGCAGCAGCTGGCGGCATTGACTGGTGAGCCACTGCGAACTCATTCGCTGTCAGATGACGACAGCGACGAAGTTTTGCAGCTGGCACTGCATCCCGGGGGTTTCAAAGTGACGGGCCTCCTCTCAATGCCCCTACTGCAGCAGCTGGATGCCAAAAGCTGTCCGCCTCTCAGCATCCATTCTCAAGTGCTGACGGCGTCTCAGCCAGATGCTCAGACTGGCTGAAGCTGCAAACAAATGGGGATGCAGGCTGACATGAAGACCTCTTGCATCTGGCCTGCATCGTCACTTGTTCAACCAGACTAAACATCTATGGGATCATCATTGTTGCATTTTATTTTTTCTTTCAACGATGATCACTCGTAGTGCAGCATTTCAGGTTCAAGCTTCATTTTTCATCAAGGTCAGCTGTAACAACTTCAAAACAACAGTGCCAACGTTTCCGCAAATTTTTCGTGCCACAGGCACACAGAGCTGCACACAACTTCAAATATCTGGTGTTGCAGGTGTTTGCACACCTGCAACACCAGATATATGAAGTTGCTTGGCCTGATGGGAAAGACCATGCGTGTTCATGCTTATAATTATAAGCATCTGTACTCAATGCATATGGTTAGTCTTCCTCATGACCACACGCAGCACCCCAATCCACTCCCTCATCCCCTACCGGTAGTATATTAGGCATTTCAGAACTTTTTTTCGTAAGCGTGACACGTCACATTCATTATTTCTCCGTCAATAAGGAGATTGAAATCAGCAGTGCCGCAGGCGAAAAGATTTTGGAGGTACATCTGTGATGAGCAAGCATCTGCCATTGCAAGAGTTCAGGTGCAATCATGCTCATATGTAACGTCCATGTGCAAGCAAGGCACGGTTATCATCACGCCCATATCAAAGAGACCATTGCAATATCCTACACCACTACCGGTATCGTCCAGTTAGCGGCGTTGACCCGTGAACTTGGACGTTGAAGCCTTGGTCGGGTCATAGCCTACTGGTTCCTTGCGCCCGGCTTGTGCCCTGCCTTGAGCCACCTCACCTGTTTCAACGTCACTAACATCTACCAGGAGCGCTGCTTCTTTCTCCAGTTTCTCAAACAGGTAATCATCAATGCGATTCCATTCTTTCTCATCATGTGCGGCTTTTTCAACAGCTGTCATGTCCTTCACCTTGTTGAAACACAGCCATGACTGCCTTTGCATGCCTGAACCGGCCCCAGACGGGGCAGACGGTACGTGACAGCGCATTTTGGAACAATGGTGGTTTCCGCAAGTTCAATAGGCTGTATATGCTTACATTCATGACAGTTTTCATCCTGGCTTGCATATGCAGCGTGCCATGAGTAGGCCAGGGTACAGGGTTATCCCTCGTCCATGTGCAAGCAAGGTAGGTCCATGTGCAAGCAAGGCCACGGTACAGGGTGCCGCAGGC
The DNA here is from genome assembly GCF_984573655.1 of Nuphar pumila. Lineage (NCBI taxonomy): Eukaryota > Viridiplantae > Streptophyta > Magnoliopsida > Nymphaeales > Nymphaeaceae > Nuphar > Nuphar pumila. The sequence goes on along the minus strand of NW_028323457.1, from coordinate 45,835 downwards.
ACCTCGGAAAATTTGTTGGGTCAGCGTCACGCGTGACATTTATTATTTCTCCGTCCATATGGAGGTTTTTCCCCTAGGGTGACGCGTGACACAATATAATTGTGGACACGGTAAGGAACTATTGCCCAGCGTGACGCGTGACTCTCCGAATGGCTAATATATCCGCGCAAATGTGCCTCGCGCACCTACCGCGAGTCATTCCCTGGCACCTTGTCAACGCCGCAACTCGACGTGTCGCGGAGCGCGCCGCCCAAGCCACCTTCAGCATCATGCAGCGCCCAAAGCAGGCCGATGTGCGCGCTGGGCAACTGACACTCCCGCTTCGCCTCGGGGGCATGGGCATCCGCGCCACTGGCGAGTCAGAAGCCAAAGCCTCCTTTTTGTCCGCGGCAGCCATGACAGAAACCACCATGCGAGATGGCCCGCAGAATTTTCGCCCTTTTGCAGGTCCCAACGCTCCAAACCTCCAACAAGACTGGCAAGCGCTACACGCAGCCGGGGCGGAACACTCGCTGTGGCCCCCCGAAGCGATCGTTGTCACTCAGGAGACAATCGATGACGTCCTACCTGCTGTTATGACAGGATGAGTTTAGACCTGAATAATACGACAGTAACACTAGAATAGTAAGGGAGTAGTTCAGGAGAGGCTAGAAGGTAAGTCCTCCCTCGAAAGGATTCCGAGAGCGTGACGTCAGGTGACTCACATAGCGGGATAATAGTCATAGATTTGCTAATGGTCTGAGGTCGGTGGTTCGGTCCCAAGGATGGGACGCTCAGAGACGATTCGCATATATTGGGACATAGTAAGGAGTTCCAGGAGATCTTGAGTTGACCTAAAAAAGGGCTGCGATAGTTGCGATCGTTTGGCTTGCGAATCAGTAACCCCTTTCGAGGTTTGACTTATTGCTCTCGTGTGGGACTGACAGCATTCGAACCGAATAGTTTGTATCTAATTGTTAGCTGTCACAACACCTGCCGTCCAAAGGACATTTGCCCGCTTCGTGGCTGAGCGCAAACACGCCGACCTCCTTGCGTCTTTTGACGCCGACACCGACGACGGCCTACGTAACATCGCCCGTATGCACAGCTGCGCCTGCCTCCCAGCTTCCATTTGGCTGGACACCCTCCCCACGGCAAGGGCGCTGCAACTTACGGACCCCGACTTCATCAGCTCCATGCGCCACCGCCTTTGTTTGACCCCTGCTGCCCACCCACACCCCAGGCTTACAGTGCCGTTGCGGACGCTATATGCATGCAGGTGACACTGACCACGCCATGACTTGCCGCTCTCTCGCAGGAGCAGTGATGTTGCGCCACAATATTCTCATCGGGACTTGGCGCCGCATTGCTCACCGCGGGGGGGTTGCCACGTCAGTGGAGCCGCTTCTTCGCACACTGCCTGGCTTTCAAGGTGCCGGCATCGCAGCTCAGGATCAAGCACGCGGAGACATTCTTGCCGTGTTGGCAGATGGGCTCACCGTCCTCGACGTCTCAGTGGTGCATCCAGCAGCGGCCTCCCATCTACAGGCTGCTCGCACGGCGGGCGGCGCGGCAGCCGCGCGCGACCAGCGAAAGCGCTTGAAGTACCAGACCGCTGACCCCAACGGCTACACCTTTGTCCCATTGTCGCACGAGTCCTACGGCCGACTGGGAAAGCCGGCAACTGAGCTGCTCAACACCCTGGCCATTGCTGCGAGTGCCGCGGGCGTCGTGCTCAAGGGCGACTTTGTTGAGAGTGCATTGCGTGAGCTCAGTGTCTCTTTGTGCAGGGGAAATGGATTCATGTACAGAAGCGGCCTAGGAGTTTTTGCGACCTTGGCTGGTGGAGCTTTCGAAGAGGGCCTGCTAGTTCCAATTGCTGATACTCCCTGAGGGGTGTTACAAGCGACAGGGCTGGCAAAACAGGAAAAAAACACAGAAACTAACACTGAAAACAATGTCACAAACAAAGACAAAACACACAAGAAAACCAGCAACCTAAGCCACGCCGGGATCTTCCTGCGGTGCATCACACCCTGCATGGAAGTCCGAGCCGACGTTCACGGCGATACGAGAGACTTGTGGTACATGCGCGCGTTGCCCTTGCACAAAGCACAGCTGAGCTCCCGACGGACGCCACGTACAAAGGCAGCCTTGGACACCCAGTTCCCCCCCCTGCCGCCAAGTCGCCAAGCTCCGAAAGGAAACGCGAGGCGGCGGAGCCCATGCGGCCAAACGACTCCACGGCGAGTGGGATGAAGTCATAAGCGGAGCCCTCCCCAAACTCCTCGAAGGCTCGTTGCTTCCGCAGCTCCGCCTTCGCTGCCGCGGATCCGGCAACCTCTGCGGCATCGCGAACAAACGACGCGGCCACCGGGTGCGTAACAACGCAGTCCATGACGCGGACGCGGCCGTCAGGCCAGACAGTCAAAATATCCCCGCGACGAAACCAGCAGCCCCTTGCGCCCCCGCAGCTGCAAGGCTGCTGTATTGCGGTTCCACGCTAGATGCGCAGCCCGCACGGTGGATGGCATGGCGCCAGGCCGAAACCCAGTAGTTATGGCGCATCGATGCCTCACCTGCATTGCGGTTGCACGAGAGAGCGTGGTCCGGCGTCGTGGAGTCGCCGGCGGTGCAGTGGCAAGGCGGAACATCCACCGCCGTTGTCACCCCTAGACCGAGCAGGTGACGCCCCGCTGCAAAGAATTCTCCATTGCTAAGGTGCAAAGTGGGCGCGGTGGGCAGCGCAGTCAGCCATGCAGATGCAGGTTCACAGGACGCGCTGCGTATACGCGCCGCCGCGCGCCGACCGTCTGCGGTGGTAGTGTCGCAAGCTTCGAGGAAGGCTGCGCCCAAGCGATCGCCAACGAGGCGTGACACGGACTTCTGAACCCCGGGCAGCTCCGCTTCAATAAACTCGGTTGGCAGGTCACGCGCGCCCTGGTCCCATTTGCATGCCTCGAATGCATCATCAAAGACACGTTGCCAAGCGGTCAACAACCCCGGCCTTGTCACACTTGAGAAAGGCTTGCATGCATCCGGGCCTTCCTTCATAACCGCTTGCGCTTTGGAGGCCCCCGCCACCAGCGCCGCGTCTGCGACAAGCGACGTTGCGTCGCGCAGCCCAAACCCGCCGTGCCGCAAGGGGAGTTTGAGCTGTTGAATCGCACTCACCGACCGCGCTCCGGTTACAGGCACCTGAAAAAGCGCAACAGCGGCCGCTGTAATGGCTTCCTCCACTCACGCAACGCTGTGTTGCAGGGAGCCCCATGGCACCGTGCGCATGAGGTGCGCTATGCGAAGGGACAGGGAGGATCGGAGCAAGGCAAAGTGTGCCTGAAGACTGACCGGCAAGGCCCTGAGTTTGTGAATCTGTGCGATAACGGAGTCCGCGCGGGCGTCCAGGGTCGCTGCCTCGTACCTGTCCGTGCCGATCGGCGTGCCGTATACCGTGATTCCCTCCGGGCAATGCATGATGCCCAGGTCTGCCGCCAGCGCCGCAATTGCCGGCGAGGGGCCTGCGGTGAGCGCACACTTGAGCGGCTGCACGCGCAAGCCAACGCTCGCAACCCCTTGCGCCCCTGTGAGCGCGAGAAACGCGGCACGCAGCGCGTCCACTTTGCCAACCAGGCTGATGTCGTCGGCGATCGCCATTGTGGCGACGGTGGGCGCCGCTGCTGAGGTGCGCTCCAGGATCTGTTGCAACACAAGGGCAAAGAGCAGCATGGCCAATGTGTCGCCTTGGCGCACCCCCATGCATGACTGAATCGGAGGAGTGCCCGCCTGCGCTCCAACAACATGCAGGTTCGTAGGGGCGCCGTACGACCACTGAACGTACGCCAGCAACGAGGGCACGTGTTTCTGTACCGCCTTGAAGAGCGCCGACCGGTCCACTGTATTGAAGGCGTTTGCCATGTCAACGGTCAGTAATGCCGCCTCGGAGTCGGACGCTAGCGCTGAGCGGACGGCGTGTGCAAGGGCCTCTACTCCTCCAAAAACGCCCACCGCGAGCTGGAGAGGCGCAAGTGAACGACCAAATTTCTCGCACGCAGTCATTGCGCATAAGCCTGCGAGGCGGTATAGCACCTCCCTATCGCAATGGGCCTTGCCCCACCGTCGAGCTTTTGCAAGCCCACGAGGGACGAGTCTAGCAGCGACGGATGGCGCGGAAGTTTGCCCGCAAGCATGTGGTTGATGAATTTTAGGGTGGCATTGAAGGCCTCGGATGAGCCTTTCACCGCAGCTAGCACTTGCTCGTACGTCATGCAGGTGGGCCCACCTGCCGAGCCGCGTTTGGCCTCGAGTCGCTCTAGAGCGCGCTTGAAAGTGTCCTCGTCAACACGAAGCGGCGGAGTGTTGTCCTCCAGCGGGGCCGGGGGCTCAGCGAATGGATGTTTCTCGCGCAGGGCCGCGATTGACCTCAGGCAGACGGGTATCAGCCAGGGGCGCTGACGCCAGCATGCGTGCGGCGCGTGTCACACTGCCGAGTGCGAGCATGCGTTCCATACGCAACGCCATGATTTGTTCGGCTGACAGCTTGCGGCGCCGAACACGCGGGATAGCCACCTCTCGCTCATCCGTGACCTCGTCATCGTCCTCGTCCTCAAGGGCTTCGCCCGCCTGTATGCGTGCCATGCGGGCCAGTGCGCGCCGATTGCGCCCGTGTGACCCGCGGCTGTCCGCCAGCGCACGTCGCGTAAGGTCCGCGAGGACATCCAAAGCAGCGCAGACCTCCACGGACGAGCGGGAGTCGTCAGCGCGCTCGACATTGTCGTTGACGTTCCTGACTGCGCACGCAAAGGTGCGGCTCCACTGCGTGCGGACGGCCGTCGGCACTGTTTGCGGAATTATGATACGCGCGGTAGGGCGGCGGGCTGGCGTTTGGTGGTTGACGGCGCGCAAGGCGCCTGTGCGTGAGCGTGCGGCCGGTGTGCTCGGCGGTCGGCCACGTCCGCGCGTCAATGGCGCTGGTGACGCGCGGCGCTGTTGCTGCCTGACGGACGTTCCAGCACTGGGGCCGGCAGCAATTGGCGTGGGCAGCGCATTGATCGGCATCGGCGTGGGCGGCGGCGGGGGGGCGGCCCGCGGCATTCGAGCCGGGGCTGGCACAGTCGGGAGTTGCGAAGGCATGACGGCGGCAGCTGGATGCGCATTGAATGCGGAGCGAGCGGTGCTCGGTGCCGAGGGGGCTGAGGGGGCCTGGGCGCGGCGCTGCAGTGGCATCGGCAGGGCGCTTCGGGGCTCACCGCTGGCATGGGGACGGGCGCAGTCGGCGGCAGCGGAGTGGCTCAAGCAGCGGCGAAGAGCGGCGTGGAACATCGTTACCAACACCTTGCCGATGCGGCAGTGCACGAGGGCGCAGGTGGTGGCCCCGCGGCAGCACTGGCTGCTCGACACGGGTGGGAGCCGCATCGCAAGCTTGCCGCTGCGACCGAGCCAAAGCAGCCGCATGCGGTGTAGACGCGGCTTGGCATGTCGGCCACGCTGACAAATTGTCGCTCGGCAAGCGGGGGGGACTATGTCTCGTCCCTGGGCTACCAGGCAACTGTGCAGGCTGCTCGTGCCGCCATGAGATAGACGCGCCTTCACCGCGCGCGACAACAGTAATTGCTGGAGCGCAGGCGCGCGACAGCGCTCGAGCGGCGGTGACAAGTGCCTCGCAGCGCTGGCTTTCTTGCTGTAATAAAGCAGTACAAAAACTCCCTGAGGGGTCTTTGTACCTTTCCGAGTGTGTGTTGGTTTACTGGTACAGCTCGAGCTTTGATGATTCTGCTTCTCTGTGTAATGAAATATACTACGGGAGAGTGTACCTTTCCGAGTGTGTGTTGGTTTACTGGTACAGCTCGAGCTTTGATGATTCTGCTTCTCTGTGTAATGAAATATACTACGGGAGAGTACGTGGCGTCCGTCGGGAGCTCAGCTGTGCTTTGTGCAAGGGCAACGTGCGCATGTACTACAAGTCCCTCTCTCGTATCGCCGTGAACGTCGGCTCGGACTTCCATGCAGGGTGTGATGCACCGCAGGAAGATCCCGGCGTAGCTTAGGTTGCTGATTTTCTTGTGTGTTTTGTCTTAGTTTGTGACGTTGTTTTCAGTGTTAGTTTCTGTGTTTTTTCCTGTTTTGCCAGCCCTGTCGCTTGTAACACACTACGGGAGAGTGTACCTTTCCGAGTGTGTGTTGGTTTACTGGTACACGCGACACAACGTGCTGCACACCTGGCAAGAATTCGGCCACCAAAGCGTCTGTGATGTCGCGAGAAGACTGCTCCCAACCACAGTCTGAAGCAACGCTGTCATAAACGCGTTGCCAAGCAGAGATCAGAGGAGCCCGCGCTACCCCAGTAAAGGGCATGCAAGCCGCCACACCACCTGCCTGGCAGCTTGCGCCAATGCCGCCCAGAAACAAGAGCAGCATCAGCTTCCACTTCGGAGGAGAAACGCAGCCCTAAACCACCATGCCGTAAAGGCAAGGTCATTTGCTGCACCTCGCGACCTCCAAGGACACGCGCGCCCGCGGGCCCAATGGCCGAAGGCAAGCGAAAGAGGCAGACGGCGGCCTGAAGGATCGCTTGCTCAACACGACGCGTGGCCGCCGCCAAATGCACCCACGGCACAGAGCGCTGGAAATGAAACATGCGCAGGGAGAGGGATGCCCGCAGCAAAGCAAACTGTGATGGGCAGTGGAAGCCGCATCAACTTCTCAACCTGCGACGTGACACTGTCCGCGCGCGCGGACACAACGCCTGCAACATATGCGTCTGAGCCAACAGGAGTTCCGCATACTGTGACACCATTCGGGTTGTGCCGGACACGCTTGGTGGTTATTGCGGCTTCGGCTGTGGTAGTTTCTCCTCTGTGTAACGGAATATACAACGGGTACCTCAATCCATCTTGTCGCTACTGTTAGCTCCACACACATCTTGCTGCCCATGGCAAGCTGCAGCAGCGGCATTCTTGAAAGCCGTTTGGATTGTTTCAAGCTTGATGACATACATGACAACACCTCCAATTTAAAGAGTCTGGTGCTGAAAGATCCAATCGGGCTTTATCACTGGGACAAGCTGCATTGTTACACCTGGCACAAATCGTTAGAGGACAGTAATCGCACAGCAGTGCGGGGTGCTCATACATACAAATTACAGCAACAGGCTAGTACACTAGCATGCTGAATAACTGCCAAAAAACTCTCTGGCAGACAATGCATGAGCAATGCAAGGAACACGACAGCCTTGGCCAACACGTGCATAAGATGACAGATTGGCAACAGTTGATGGGAGCAAAGAAGGCACATTTTGGGCACAGGCTCAATGATGGTCTCTGCAGTCTCCATGATAAGCATATCTTAATGTTACCATACATTGTCTCAATGTATAGTAACATGAAGAGGAGGGGAGCCCAAGGGCAATACAAGCTGCTATGATGGCGAGTGCTGCAATCTCTCCAGTTAAATGTCACATCGTCGATTCACAGCGATAGCATGGGAATCTTGCAAACCATCTTCCAAGCTGCTCAGCTGCGCGACCTGCGGCGGTAAGGCATAGGAGAGCGGTCACGGCGGTAAGGGCGCGGTGATGGCAATCGCCGGCGTCGGTCAGGGGAAGGATACCTCCGCCGGTAAGAGTCACGGCCATAGTCTCGGCCAGAAGGGCCTCGCAAGTACGAGTCTCGGTCGTAACCCCCTCGGTCACATCTGTCGCGGTCAGACCGCTCATAGCGATCGCGATCACGAGTCACGTGAGTCATATCGGCTGTCGCGTCGAGCGGGAGAAGAGCGCTCTCGGGTCCGGTCCTCCTGCGTTGTTGCAACATACTCCACTGTGATTTTGCGACTCTTGAACATGCTACCGTTCAACTGCGTCAGCGCGTCCTTTGCATCCTCCAGATCCTTGAACTGCAAGCACACACTGCACAGTATTTCGCCACCATAGGATTCGACCCTGTTTTGCACCCAAAAGTCATATGCATTTTCAGGCATCGCGGCCCGCAGTTTACAGAGTCTAGCGAAACGCTGACGTTGCATTCTCGTTTCCACGACAAACAGCATCCTTCATTGCACAACATCGTTTGAGCGAGCAGCACAACTTCACCTCGCCAACAAGATGGCCACAGTGCGCTACTTCTGTGGCTCTTCTCACCCTCATCACAGCTGAAAGATAAGTCTGGCTCGCCCTTCCAAATACGTATCTGTATCACTATGATAGCAGATAATCAACAGACACAAAGAGTATGATTTCTGGGCAACACCGATGTCAAGATTTGCCTGAAAGCTGAGGCATCGATACGCGCGGTGCCACACAAGCTCAGCAAGCACTGAAGGCTTCGTACCTGAATGAATGCAAAGTTCTTCTTCAGTTGCACGCGCTCCAATGCTCCATATCGGCTGAAGTGCTCCGAGAAGTCCTCTTCTGTGGTGGTCGTGGCATCAAAGTTGACAACAAAGAGCGTGCAGTTGGGTTGCACATGCGCTCTGCGCCTCTCCTCTCTCAGCTTGACACGTCCATCTCCCTACAGACGAGCTCCAGCAGATCAATGTTGTACAGGCCACAGCCCCACAGGTCAAGTCTGTTGAGCTCTATTTGAGTGTGCTACTTCGCGCGCAGCGACCGCACATGATACATCTGCATGCACGCGCATGATCCACAATGAATACATGAAACACGTGCAAGGACACGACCCGCATGTCTCGCGCCAAGTGGTCAAGCCATCCAGATATGCAAAGAGATGTGAGCTGCAACAAGAAGTAAACTCCTTTGTGGCGACGGTGCAACGGGCCAACACAAAGACTCTCATTCAAACTACGTGAGTTATATGTCCGTAAATTCGTTATATGGCAGGTGGCACAACAGGTAAAATGGTGAAGTGAACATCGTTGTGCACAGTCTAAGTGCTTGTACTGGGGTAGTCTAGCTCATAGATAGTCTGCCATTCGTGATCCCGTTACTCATCTGGGATGCCCTTACTTGCCCTTCTAGCATGCATGCTCCGATTGCATGCTTGCCCTCAAAGCAGAATTCGCGAGGCTTGCCTCAGGTTCCTTATTTCAACTGCTGCTTAGCTCTCACAGCTGATGTTATAAATGGCAGTAAAGTCATCCCAGCATCGCACTCGCTATCCTTAGACTTGAATGCAGGACTGCTGCTCAATGGCACAGAACGAATTATATCAAATTGAACACGAGCCGCTCGTAGCCCCACTATCTGTGACTGATGGTAGTCGTGGTCGCACCTTTGCCCATTCCAGCTTCAGGGGTCGCTTTGATCGGCCATACTCAGCGCCATCCAAGTCATCAATCGATGCCTGGCCATCACTCTTGTGTTTGAAGTACACAAAGCAAAACCCTGTATACACATTCGAAATGATCAGGATGCCGTGCAGGTGATACTAGTTGCAATCCACCAAAGTTTTTAATTTCCAGGGATTCCTCTGGCTTATATGCACACAACCGATGCCGCTTGAGGCTGTCCCTTCATGACGTTCAAGCCACCGCTTGTTGCACACCTCGTTTCCAACACGCTCATAATGCTGGATGTCAGTCCGCACATCATATCATATCAAATCAGTATGATGCACCCTGTCATGGGGCGCCCTTCACAAGCACAAACAGTGGTACTGAATACCTTCAGCTGACATGTTCTCCTTGTGAGAGTACATTCAGACACCACGAGCGATGTGAGGAGGTGAAAGTGGGGATAAGTGTTTCCAGTGTGCGTCCATCACCAGCATGTCATAGCCAGCCCAGCTTGAAACAACGAAGGCATAGAGTGTGTCATAGCCAGCCCAGCTTGGAATATCGAAGACTACAGAGTAGGGTAGAATGGGAAGTGAGAGGACAGGAAGACTTGTCATGCTCCGCGATGTACAAGTAGATGACATATAAAACGATAGGTGACTGTGTGCCTCCTGTTGACAGCTCTCTGGATAAGCACTGCTGTATTGGGGTAGAGTCATGGTTGAACCTTCAGGGGATGGTAGCTCAATCGACTATAGGCCACTCGACAATTCTCCGCCTAACATGCAGGTGCATGAGCCTGCAAACTTCTCTGCCATCAAAAAGCATGTGCGAGTGCTCATCTGCAAGAACACATTCGAACAGGGAGTCCTTTGGTGCCAACATGATCACAAGTTTGCACCGTGAAAACTTCAGCAAATACAGGCGATTCCAGCGCATCCCTACACAAGCTGTTGAGAATAATTTGGCATAATTCAGCTCATCGTCTCAACGGGCAACCAAGCAGTGGTGCACGGTGTAAGAGGGCTAACCTGTCTTCATGTCTATGTGGTCGAACTCTCCATACTTCTCAAACAGAAGCTCCATGTCGGGAAGCCGGCTCTCATATTCAAAGTTGCCACAAAAAACTTTGTAAAAGTCTGGATCGTCCGTCATTCTGCCAAGCGCTTCACGAGTGATCAACTTGCTCTAGCTAACATGTGAAAGCAGAGTTGCACACCAGAGGCTGGATGCGACTTATGTAACGATGAGCAATCAGCCGTTTTTGTTGCAGACTTTTGACCAGCTGTAGTGCCACGCTCTGCACTGCAAACTGCAACATGCGCGTGCTTGTGCTAGAGGGCAGGTAACAGGATGAGGCACAGCAGTGAATGGGCACTTCAGTCTGAATTATTCACAACACTCACACTGTTTTAATACATCACCAGATTGGACCATCATGAAGAGCCGTATGATGTTATCTGTACACGTTTGTGCGTGTACTGGACTCTTAAGCACCTGCACTGAAGCTGTACCAAGATTGAAACCTTCAGAAGACCCTAACCCCTAACCTTCAGAACAGGTGTACCACAGAAAACCATGGACTGACATGCCATTATCAAAGAAGAAAACCTTCAACTCTGCTATCTGTGCCCATCAGACCATTCAGCAAGGATTTCTCCTCATCACATCTGACAGCATGTGCAAGTTATTCCCCTTACCAATTGCACACAAGCGACACTGGCCGAATTTGCATCCTCAGAGACTGGCCGAATTTGCTTCTCGACATATCGTGCAATCCCATGCATCCCGTTTGGGTATGTCAATACCATTCGTGAAGGCACTGCAAACGCCCAACAGGTACATTTGTAAAAGATCCTGTTTGGGATGTAGTAATGCAGCATTGCACAGTGTATGCCAATAGCAATATTGCAAGCTTGGTCTGGCCTCAGTGCAGTCTGGGGTACAAGCATTAACGAATACAGATAAAAGACATGCCACCACCAACCAACTGTATCTGCAAGTTGCCTCGCTTTTTTGAACATCAATGTCCCAAATCACTTCAAACAGCTTGCCGTGGGTGTTTGGAGATTTACATTTTTTTTGAAATTGTGGATATTGACATTGCTATAAAAAGCCACACGGAGTTCAGAATATGCGGCTGCAGGAGTAGCAAGCTCGTCGCAAGACAGGTAATGGAAAAGGTGAAAAATGAATACTCTTCATTTTTCGAGCAACGCTCATGGCAAATGCTGAACGATGACATACGCAACATCACACAAGCATGGGCATTCTAAGCTTGTATGTGAAACAGACTAATTGATTCGCAATGTGCAACTACCACATCTCATCATCGATGCAACCTAAATTGTGTGGAGATACACATTCAACCTAAAGTAAAATACAATGGTCAACGAGCATGCGGTCAATGTATGCATCTGTCAACAAAAACAAAACATGTCCAACACACCAAGTCCAAGGACTGTCTTTGACACACGTGGTGGCTCTAATGTAAGGGTTTGGACGTCAGTATCAGCCACAAGGCCAGGAGTCAAAACAAAACGAAGGAGCTTGTCGCAATACAGCAGTAAGAGCGACCAATAGGCTTATGAGAACAAGGTGTCCGGTGCAAAACAAAGCACACTGCACCTGTCCGCAATCACCACTGCTCCAACGCTAAGCAGCAAAACAAAGTGCTGCAAGCAGCTCATAAGAGTCTGCAAGTGGCCACTGTCGATGAGTATCTGGCACAGCGAATTAAACAGGGTTGTAAATGATGAAATCCATGGGATCGGTCCTCGCAGGAACCGCTGGGCTGCTATGCTGCTGCCATAGAATGTTTGGCAGGGGGGCACTGACATCAGCGATCGCATGTTCTTCGCTGGGCTTGTCAGTGCCCTCCACGGATGCGACATCCAAATGCGCTTACAGGTCTTCCCCATAAGCATCGACATCTGGAAGATCATTATCGGGTGGCGGAGGGGTCAAAGCTATGTTCTCACCTGCGTCGTTGTCCTCAGTAACATTGTCAGGTGATTCATCGATGTCGTCACCGTCGACGACTTCTACTGACCCGTCCGGTGCCAGGACAACACGGACCTTGCGCGGTTGGTCACGACCATGGATGCGCCAATGGCTCACCCAGCAGAGCTCTGCGGTCTCAGCCTTGTGCTCAGCCGGCAGATGCAGCAGTACGGTATCCTCGCCGTTGAAACTAACATGGCGAACGAGTGAGGACGAGCACTCGCCAGGCGCAGAGAGCTTGCTTGTGTGGCACAGGCAGGAGCGCTTGCGAGGCCGCATGCTCTCATGATCCGATTCGTGGCTTCCCCGCGTCGCACATTGCATGGCAAGTGTGTTTGCGTTGTCACGCTCGTGCTCGTCTGCAGTGTCGAGATCAGATCCGCTGCCGCTCAGATTGAGGCCTTCTGCGATCCGGGACGGCACAATATCTGCGGCAGCCCTCGCAGTCTCAGCCAACTGGGTGATGGCTGGCAGTGCAGTCGAGGAGTGACGGCGGATGCGCAGCCTCACGATCACTGGACCTCGTCGCACCGGCGGGCAATCAACAGATTTCCGCTCAGTTGGTGTGATACCTTTGGTTTGAACATGAGGTTCCCCCGCAGTTGATGTGATCCCCTCAGTCGAAGCGGATGCCATCGTATAAGATTCGCAGCTTGCTTGAACACACTGAATCAAGCCGTCGATGGAAGTCTCCAGCGATCTTCGTGCCAGCTGCAGTGAACCACAGCATGAGACATACTGTGAGATGGTCTCTTCACATATGTGCCAGCCGAAGTGCATAAACAAAGTGTGATCTTGGTCGATAGTGGCATGCTACAATGCATTTTTGCATTCGTCCAGATCGTGCAGTGTTCTCTCCTCTACGTCATTATAGGATTATGACTGCGTTGGAATACGGCAGCGCTGGGTTGCGAACTTCTCTGCAACTGTGGAATGTGACGAACGTGTTACTCGGTCATAATCCATAAGACACGCCTCGTTCATAGAACTGCACTATCGCGTGATGATCGTTCAGGCTCGAAACGCCCGCAGTTGTGCCGAGACTCGTTGGCGTTTGAAGCCGGGGCGGTTATTACTAATGCATACCGTCCAAGAGTACACTTTCAATCATGCACTCCGTTGTTCATGCACTTCAAAATGGCACTAGTGCTGATTTCGTTCGTGTTGGTATACGTTGGAGTGCGGCTCATGGATGCGTTTGGGACGTTTGAGCGCGAACGTGGTCAACCGTTTCGAATGACAATCATGCCGCCACGCCTAGTACTTGTTCCAGGCCCTCACTTCAGGCCAAAGAAACAAAAATGAATTGCAAAATGCAGTATGGCCCACGCGTTAACCAATGCAGCTTCAGGCCGTCATCATATGCCAACTGTCAGACCCACAGTTCCTTAACATGCGACCAGATGCTGTAACAAGGACTCATAGACGGCAAAAACATCCTGTGCAATATTACGTGCACGAGCATGGAGCAACTGCCACAAAGTGAACAGCGGCGTGACATCGTCGAGCACACTGCACTGATATAACCAGATGCTGACCCACCTGTTGGTCGTTCTCAGCGCTCTCACTTCAGGCCATACCACCCCAAGAATGAGTTGGAAGTTGAAGGTTCGAGACAGTGTGGTAAATGCGTTGCACACACCAGCAAATGCACACACGCACACCATCCAGCGAGCATGCACGACCTCAAAGAGGTAGAAGCATAAATGAGGGTGTCTGCGTCAGGAATCGCAAATGAAATTGCACGGGTGTGAGCTCGTGAATATATGCCTGCGATGCACGTCGAATGCAAGGAGCGCAAATTGAATGCATGCACGACGAGAAGGTTCATCAAGCAAATGCACCATGACGTCATCCTTGGCGGCTTTGCAATCCGCCCATCTCGCGTGACTCACAGCGTGGCCAGTGGTAAAAGGTTTTGTAAAAAGCCAGCCTTCCGAAACAAAGCAGCAGCTCTTTCATCACAAAAAAGTGATGTCTGCTAGCTGCGATGCTGGACGAGGTAGACGATGACAGATGGCTTTCAGGGTTGAAGTTCGCGGGCATGTTGAGGCGGGAACCGCCAGCAATGCACGTGCCACTTTCCGTCCTCAAAGAAAACCATTCTTGAACACGAGAGGTCCAGGAAACTGGATGAAACACTGAAGATTTACGTTGTGAACGCATTTTGGCATGAGCTGCTGGACGAAACGCGTTTCCAGGCTATGAAGTGATTGCACTCTCGCAAATCCACGGCCCACTTGCATGAGAACGACAGCAACCGAGCGTGTTCCTGCGTATAACTGCACATGCATGTCATGCGTGTCCGAAGATTTGTCTTCCAGCATACTCCCCGTTGCAATCTGACATTAGAGGTAACAGTATGGTTCCACCTGGTATGCCCATGATCCCATCCATCAACGACAAAAACAATGGCAATGTCTTTCTTACAAAGAATCCGGGAAAACAGATTTCGGGCAATCGTGGCAGACCGAGTGTGTTGCCATGTTTGCAGTTGGTACATCCTTCAATATACTCACACAATGTCCTCGGGAGCACATAATGCTATTGAGTTTGGGCAATGGGCAACCTTACCTGCCTGCTTCAGTAAATAAATGCGTACATGGTAATCCCGCCACCAGGCAGGTGAAACGGGCCAGAAAACGACCAGCCTGTCTCGCGCCAAGTGGCACCCCAAAATGGTCCATAATTTGGACCAAGGAAAACGGTGGAAAGCCTCACGAATCAGGTGACTTTAGAGACGACGGCGCTGGCAGACAAGATAATTAGTATGATTGACGGACATAACCACACAGGAGGACAGACACTACCAGCGGAAGAACGGGACAGGCGAAGAACCAGCAAAACAGCAGCCGTGCCACAGTACACAGCAACGGTAACACCAAGGGTAGAAGTGTGCCAGAACACAGTCCAACCCAAGGCAGCAGGACAGCGTCGAGAGGTTGATGTTGTGCGCACTTTCCCTCCATTTGGAGTGCACAAAGCCCTCACGAGCATAACCAACTTCCACGATGCGAACGCGGCGTCAGCCAGTACAGCCACGCCACGTAGGAAGATTCTAGCAAGGAGACTGGGTGCTGGCTCCCTTCTTAAAGATATGCAAGGTCAGCACGAAGAGTAACACCGGAGGAGTGAAATCGCGCATGACGGGCAGGAAACAGCTTATCCGGCAGTACTTGCGAAAGGCCAAGCGGCAGATGCACGCATCGAGGGAGCCGGCACCGGCTGGGATCACGCCGTTGGGGAATTGAGCGAACGCAATATAGATACGAGCGCGCAGGGCGTGCACAAGGTGAGCGGCCAAGGGCGGGAAACAGAACACTGGCCGTGAATGACAGGGGGGGTGTCCGAATCTGCCGAGTCATCAACAAGGACATCTGCGACAACGGCGTGGTTGCCATTGGACCCTCGCAACAAAGCATGCCTCAGTTTGCAAACAACGTTCTCATGGCGTTTGATAACGCGGCTGACCATGTCAGGATGGGGGCAACCACCAAAGACAATGCAAGACGCGCTGTCAGGGAGGCGACACAAGGGGCATAAGAGAGGAACCCGTTCAGACATGTAGCGATGTATGAGCTTAAAGTTGGTGACTCTTCCGGTAAGAACCCTGTTGAGAATACGGCGATGAGCTTCGGAAAGGGCAGTGCCCCACAAGGTGGCCTGGTGGCCGAAGGAAGTGACGACAAGCTCGGCTGCGAGTCCTTTACCGTACACCGTGGTCGGGGGAAGCAGGTCCAAGGTATGAAGGCAGGCGGGCGGCAATCCCGACGAGAGTTTTGAAGAAGGGTGCGTTGGCCAGTCGCAGGCGGGGACCTGCTTCAGTAAGGTGATGCAACTCCAGTAATATGAACACCCGGTCCTGGTCACCCCCACCGCCGACCCCCTTCTTCTTTGTTGTCAACACCAACCTTTCTAGGAAGCACTGCAGGCTTTTGCTTCAATCAGCAGCTGTATTTGTGTGCATGCTACCGTCAAGTCGTTTGAGCATGACAACTTCTAATACAAGAGTGTACAACATCTATCAAGCTAGTCCTATACGTTACAAGGAATGGCACAAAAACAGGTTGCCTGGGCATTGCCCTCAAGCCCAAGGCCCACGAGAAAAGCTCAGTGGAAATAATGTCACACTCACTCGTTCCTGCTCAATCCCGAG
The DNA here is from genome assembly GCF_984573655.1 of Nuphar pumila. Taxonomy (NCBI): domain Eukaryota; kingdom Viridiplantae; phylum Streptophyta; class Magnoliopsida; order Nymphaeales; family Nymphaeaceae; genus Nuphar; species Nuphar pumila. The sequence continues at coordinate 29,469 of NW_028323457.1, read as the reverse complement.
TCTTGCATGGCTTAACGTGCTTCTGAGATCGCTGAAGGTTTAGGCGCCAAATTGCATCAAGATCACCAGGTCCCACTGCGTTACAAAATGCGTTGCAAGTGCTGATGAACTTCCTGATTGCCATTCCCCGAGAGTTCTTGCCATCTGCCACTGCTCCACTCATTTGCTGACATGCCCGCCAGGCAACGCCCCGAGGTTTGTCATGTAAGATCCTCGCGCAGCAGCAAGTGGCCAATGCTTGCCGCAGCTTGCAACAAACACGTGGTACACCGTGTCGCCATAAGTGTCTCGGGAAGCAACTCGACTTTTCTCATTGAACACCTGCATGTCCATGCTCATTGTTGAGAATCCTTGGTTTACAAACACTTGACCTTTGTCATGCTGAGCTGACAACGGCCTATATATGCACCACGTTCTATGGTACAAACGCACAGGTAACGGCTAAAGTATTCTGCAGCTGCTGTTAACGGCATGGACAGCTGCATCAAACGCGTCATGCAATGTGTCAGCACACAAACACTTAGACAGTACGAACTATGGTACTCCAAGTCCTAACTGAGAAGCACATGGGAATACTCCATTCCCAACACTCAGTAAAGGTGCTCACAAACAAAAGCTACAAAGCTCATTTAGGATTGTGCAATCAGTTTCTTGTTGGCAAAATACATATCTGCTGTTGCTGCACACGCGTCTTATACCCAACTGCCGAGGGAGCGACATCCCCAATGTCTGACTGCTGATGAAATGCAGGCTAGCATTGGATGATATGCGGAGCATATCAAATGTATCGACAGGGGCAGTGCGATTGAGGGCGGGTTGTTCGGATCTGGCTGAGTCATCCTTGCGAAGACAGATTTCGTGTGGGGCGGCGCTAGGTTGGTCGCTGCACATGCAGTATAAGAGTGGGTGGCATGCTGTCTTCGTTACGCACTTTTGGTCGGCGATGCCTTCTGGGTAGACGTTGATAAGCAGTAGTTTTCCCACCCACCCGCGTCCTGGTTTTGTTTGTGCACGGTTTCTAGCTAGTGCCCTTGTTGTCCCTCACCGGGAATAGCATGAGTTCGCTCTTGGATGTCTGAGTGCTACAACGCGAAAGCAGTGGGAAAGGAGTTGCCATTGGAGAGGTTCGAAGGGAAGGTTTTGGAGTTTGGAGTTGGGAAGCATTTAGGATCAGAGGGTTGGAATTGAGGTGTTGCCACACACGGAAGGATTGGGGTTCGGGAGGTGATGAAGTGGCATGAGACTGATCCCGCACAACCTGCTCAAAGCAGCTGGTCCGAACGCCGATACCGTCTGATATTGCAAGTCATACGTTGTTCATTGCATGTATGGCAGAATGTATTGCATGAGTGTAACCACGCCAAAGCGGTGTCACATGATGGCATGTCCCATTCCTCTACATCTGACGCCAGGTGTCATGAAATTCAATGGCTTCAACGATGGAGGCATGGTTGGCAGCTCATCGTCAAAACTGACACACAGTGCCTGCTGAGCATTCGTGCTTGCTTGCCACAAGCGATCAAGCAAACGGCATGTCACTTGTTGAATGCTTGGTGGAAGGTTGACGCACAACTCGGCAAGCTCACTCATGTCAATGAATGCCGTACCGACAATTACGGCCGCCGTGAGGCCGAAAGTTTAGCTGAAAGTGGTCGGGGCCGCAACAAGCTTGTGGTTCCAAGTTTTAGCTGTAGCCTAGTTGCTTCATGCTCGTCACCGTCGCTGTCACTAGAGACAAGCTCATGATCCACCTGAGGAGGTACTTGGTGTGAGCGGTGTATGCCACTCTGATGGACCCCAACCGGCGTCGTTGGGGGTTGGCTCCTCATCTGTGCTGCACGAACATGTGCCGAGTCGTGTAGAGCTTTCAACGTCTTGGCGACAGCTGCATGCACACCAGCCAGAACCTGCACACATCAGTGCATAGCTTACAACAGCACCTTGCAACATTTGCCTGGTGCTATATTCAGGGTGCAGGGGTTTGGAGCCTAGCAAAGACGTGGTCCGCCTGGAGCAACATGTCAAATAGTTTGCAGCTTCATGAGATGTCTAGGATACGCAGCCATGCTCAACATGTGAAATTGCAGGATGCAACCACGCCCTCTTGGCCTCTTCACACATCACAATGATGCATGGAACCCATGTCTTGGAATCGTCTGCGGGCAGTTTGCACGTTGTCAGGAGTGCAATCGGCATGTTCATTTGAGCACCAAGAGTGCAGACTGCGCCACAGCTCCCTGCGCTTGGAAAACACATGTAAAGGTGACACATGGATATGCAAACTGTGCACCTCAGCGCACATGAACAGCAGTGTGTGTACGATCAACCCCACACCCTGCGTAAAGAAGCTGAGGGGTTCAGCAGCGTGGCACCTTCTTGGCATGGATGATGTGGGGTCCACAAATCGAAGCAGGGTAGGGGGTCACTAGCTTCACATTGACATGATGAGGCCCCTGGCATACATTCAAAGAGTGTCGGTACTGTCTAAAAAGGTGAATTGGCCTTACAGCAGGCTGATGGGCCGATTTTCAGCCAACAAGGCCTAGTGCTTCGCCAGAATGGGTTTCGACACCACGACATTCTTGTCCCAAAAAAATACTTTTTGGAGCATCTGGACATGGATGCTCAGGTCTGGCAAAGCACTGCCAGGGCGTTGGCCACCACCGTGAAAGCATCCACGGTCAGGCCAGGACCTATTTTGGATCGCATGAGATCGCATGACTATCTAATATACGCCGCTCACAGTCTTTGGCAACCTACAGGCAACCTACTCGTGCCGTTTGTGCATCCAGCTTTAGTATGGATTCACACTTCGAGGCAAGTCTCCTCGGACACGGGCCCTTGTGGCTGGAAGCAGGCAGCTCGCATGCCATGCCCTGAAGCCGGCCAAGGCCCGAGAGCAAGGAAGCCATGGCTTTTGCAGCCTCGTTTGCTTGTTCTTTGGCGACCTGTACTTCCTCTTGCGCTACCTTGAGCTCCTGCTGCACTTTGGCCGCAACTTCATCCACCTTGTGCGTGCTGCTCTGCGCTGCATTCTGAAGTGGCCCCAGCCTCCCCTGTATGGCACCCTTGATCCGCTGAAATAGCATTCCTCAATTGGCAATAATTTACTGCAAGATTCTGGGAAAAGCAGGGACGTTATCTGGAGATCCGAGCCTGCGCACATCTCAATCACTTCATTGCAATACATTCCCTGTCGTTGAATCCCTCAATGAATCTGCGAACCACTTGCACACACACTGACAAACGCAGCAGCAGAAAGACGCCCACCTGCACCTCTCGCAACTTGACTTGCATCTGGTGCACCTGCGCCTGGCCTGTCTTCTTTCATCCTTGCAGGATCTCCAGGGTTTCTCGCTGGAGGAGCGCCTGATGAACGAGGTCAGCCGGGACGCAAGCTCGGTCGCCTCCTTGATCATGCGCCACGCAGCTTGCACACTCATTGACGGGCAGCTCTCAGTGAGTTCCTGGGGAGCAGAGGACTCTTCACCAAGTTGTGATTGTGCCAAGCACGCATTGGCGCCAGACGCTGTACTGGCATTTGCCGAAGACTTGTCCCGTGCACCAAGCGGGCTGCTGTGAAGGGATGCGGTGCACATCCACCTTTTCCGCAGCCCAGCTGTTTGCACAGGTTTGTCAGCTTGCTATGGGACGCTCTCAACCTGCGCTTCAGCGGAATTCAGGTCCAAGGTGCTGATGCATTGTCTTTTTGGCAAATTAAATCGAACTTTGAAGTTTGCTGCCATTGTGTCAGCGCCTGGTGTGTGGTGAAAATGCGCAGTTCTCAGTTGTTGCTGGACAAAGCATCAATTGTGGCTCATGACTTGCACAGCAATTCACAAGCACTTCGTTGTACTTTGCCACGCCACTCATCCACCACAAACAAGGCGTGCATACACAGAGGAGATGCTTGAACGGCAAGGGCAGGGCGAGGCAGGACCGTATGTGTGCCTCAGCTGCTGTGACTGTCTCGGGACAGGATCACAGTCCACAGATCCTCCTGTGCACACACATGCTCGTCTTCGATTGGTCAATATCCGCGGTTGATTTCCCCATGTTCCATCGGTGGGCTGCTGATCAGCTGGCCCCATGAATTGACTGATTCTTGCTCAGCATCATCTGATGAGCATTCACTGTCTGCTGCCCATCAGCTTCATCGAGTGGCACGCACCATGCTGCACCATGTCCTTGTTAGATTGCACCAGGCTGGCAATGGCTACTTTGCGCTGAGCGGTCTCCACCTGCTGCGCGGCACGCTGCTCCTCTAGGGCAGCCTTGGCCTTAGCGAGCTGCGGCAGAAGCCGACAGGCGCGGCTTGCAACGCCTCAGCAGCCTGCGCATTGAGAGCCGCGACCCGTCCCTCCTGCTCATGCATACGCTCCTCAACGCCGTTGAGGCGCAGCTGGCCCTCGAGCGCATCGCCCCGCAGCTGTCGCAGGAGGTGCTGGTAAGCTTGCCGTACGGTCTGGGCCTCCTGGTGCTTCAGTGCGGCCTTGTCGAGAGACGATTTTCAACTGCCGGAGCTGCCGCGAGGATTTCGGGCTTCCTAGCAGCCGCGCGCCTTCTGCTGCAGCCCACGCAAGACGTCCAGCTGCCGAACCAGCTTGCCATTCTGCATGCCGATGTGCGTTTCGGGTAGGATAGGAGAGACTGTTAGGAGCGACTGTTTACGGTTGGTTTGGATTACAATCTCACTGCATCGTATAGACTCACACCCCTGCCTGCGCCCCTGCCTCTCAGCATTGCTGTGCCGCAAGCAGTAACATGCGCTCATGGACCCACTTGGACTGCTCCTTTTCAAAACTCAGGTGCTTGAGACTGTTTGTTCCAGCAAGATTGCATCATTGCCATGTGCTCAATGGTACCTGTCGATATTAAGTTGCTCTTCTATGCACAATCCAGCAATGTGAGGTCTTGCCAAAGAAGACCACGACTCAGCATGACCGATTTGAAGTACGCAGGGCGATTACAAATTTCTCAGCTGTTCCGCCTGCGAGATCATTGTGGCAATGCCTGTGGTATAATGGCAGTTGCATTGCACAATACATTGCGCAGATATGGCAATACCAGTGACAAGGCGGATGGAAGAACAGATTCAGATACAGACAGAGCTCTCCCACATGTGCCTGTTCGTTGAGCTTTGTCTGCTCTGAAGCTTGCTGTGGGATGAAACCAGCCAGAGCAGGTTGGTTTCATCCAGTGGCAAATCTCAGAGCACACGAAGCTCAGCTCGGGAAAAGGTACCAGTAAGGGCTCTTGTCATCAAGGTTAAATTGACCAATAGTACCGATAGTCCCCTAAATGCGTGGAGGCCTCACCTGGATATTGTACACTTGAATGAGCATATCATGCTTGCTTCTGTATGCACCTTACTTTCCCGCTCTGCTTTGGCAATCTCAACTTGTATGGCTGTTCGGCTGTGGTTATTGACCGTATTGGCTGTGTTGATTGCGAAGTCGTCTTTGAGGCGCTTGTTCTCCTGCTTAAGGGCTACCAGGACCTCGCGGTTGGACTTGATTGCTGTTTGCAGCGCTTCCAATCCACAACGATGCTGTGACATCCTTTTCTAGAGATTTATTTTTTTGTTACCGTCCTGCAAGGCTATGGCAATTCTTCTGGCTGTTTGGCAAAGTTTTAAGGATGTCCCAAGCACACGGACAAAGAAGAGTGGCACACAAACACGAGCAGTGCAGTGCTTCATGTCTCAGAGCATAACGTACACATTCCTAAATTACCTTCAAACTGCTGTAAAAAACCTTTATTGCCCACTCCTTTTCAAGGGAAGTTGTCCGCGAATCAGCAGCGTCCTGTGTAATCTGTTCCGCAAATGCGTTCAATGCCATGCACAACACGGGGCTGCGCATGAACATCACGTTTATATCACTGATACAAACACATGTGAGGGGAGCAAATCTGCACTAGCGCCTGCAAACTATGGGCTGTTCATTGATTTCCTCGCAAAACAAGCAAAACTTGCCAGACTGTGCTTCAAAAAGTGCGTGAAGGCGGTGACTGTTGACATGGCATCGAGAGCTGGACGCGGCATCACTGACGGGTGTTTTGGTGCGTTTCTTGTCGAACCCTATCTGGCTGCACCCTGAAGGCCTATCGATCCAGTCATTGTTGCTTTGACGTGCATGCATTGGGTTCTGGCACACAGGAAAGCGCTACATTGCAGGGTATGGTAAACGCACATGTCGTAGCACTCAACAATATTGTAGCAAAGGCATCGGCTGAAACACGCTTCCTGTCCTGTCCTTTGCTTTGTAATATCACGACTCATTTACATCAACCTGTCTTGCCACTTTTCGCATCTCTCCCGATTTCAGTCGTCCCCTGGATATATCTGTGCGATAATAAACCCTCGTTGTTTTTGTCGCGAGCAGACGTGCGTCGTCATGAGCACCAAATTGCCGCAGCAATCATCGGAAGTGCCTCCACCGGACCCATATGAAGCTCTTGGTGTGACGAGATCGGCTAGCAATGATGAGATAAAGGCTGCGTATCGCAAGCTGGCCTTGAAGTGTGTTCTTGGACGCTAGTCCTGCATGCGACAAACCAACCCCACAGAGCCCTGTAGTACCCCCCCAAATAATATCAGTGCCGGTTGTTGTCGCAGTCCTGCTCTTATCATGGCCTCTGCATGTCGCTGCGTCTGCTTGCAAGCTGCATGTAGTTGCTGCTGAGGACCGTGGGCATTACAAACGGCTTTGAGAGCGCATTAGTCATTGCAGGGTATCCCCACGACGTCCTATGCACACAGTAATGTTGTCGACCAGCAAGAGAGACGGATGTTGGCGCTGTCCTTCGACACAACGTGCATTTAAATGGCATCGACCTATGGGCGTCCTGTTCTTGGTTTGCACGAGGGTGGACTGGGAAAGCTTTATCATGTTCCTGGCCCTCCTCGTTTCCTGAAAATCAGTCCCTAGGGATGTGCTGTTGACCGAACGCCGTCTGTTGCCCGGCTTCACAGTGAGTTTCATGCAGGTACCATCCAGATAGAATCAGGGTAATAACGAGGCCATCATGAAGTTCCAGGAGATCTCTCAAGCATACAGTATACTGGGAACTCCGGAGCTACGCAAGAAATTTGACGATGGAGGCATGCAAGCTCTGAAGGAGGTCGATCTCAGCGAAGTGCAGGTCAGTGGCAGCTTCTAGTGAGAGTACAAGTGGGCTGCTTGCCAATTCAATGGAGCAGGAGGGCATTCATGTTCATTTGGTGTTGCTGCAAGGCTAGTGGCGCATGTCATCAACCAATCTATCCTCTCCCAGCGACACTATTTCATTTGTTTAGAATCATGGTCGGCACAACCTGACGCCCAAAGCTTAGCTTGAGGGTGTGATTATCGGCACAAGTTCTGATGTGCTTATCGTGGGTGTTGTAGACAAGGCATTATGTACCATTCACAAACAAGGAAGGAGTCCGTGGTGCTCACCACGCATCGCCTGTACTGGTGCACGATTGTTTGTGCAGGTGGACGTATCGCAGATGAACTTTATGAGCACCACCGTCTTTGCGATGGCCAGCAAGCATGGGAGTCCCGGTCAGACAGTGGTCTCCGACAATGTGCACATGGCAGTGGAGCAGAAGTCGTACAAGAGCACCCCCCTCCTGTGGAACCAGCCCGTCACCGGCAGGATAGCCAACTCGCAAGCTATCTACTACACTCTTGACATCTCTGCAGAGCACATAGCCGCAGGGTTCATCATCAGTGCGGTCTGTCACCACTGCAAAGTCAAGCTCCTCATGTGGGACCAGGGACCGGATGGCGAGTGGATCAATGCTCTGCCAAGAAAATGCGCAGAAGTATGGCGTCGTGAACGTGACTGGGATCCACGTCACGGGCGGCGACACACTGGAAAATGTGCCGCGCCCGGGACTGCTCGCAGTTAGGGAGGAGCCAGTGGAGAGTGGGTGGTTCAAGTGCTTGGATGGCGTTTCAACACGTGAGCGGTTGAATGTCAAGCCCGGAAAGCACCTTGTTGCTGGTGCGGATCCCCCAATTTTCTCTGCCACATGCCGCTTGATGGGTTCTGTTCATCGTCAAACCGCACCCCCATCATGCACATGTGCAATTGGGTATTGGGAGAGGCTCGTCCTTGTGTGTTTGTGCGGAGATTCATCAGGATGTGTGGACCGCATATGTATCGCAAGCCCAGCCACAGCAGTACCAGCTGCTCGAGCTTGGAAGTAACATACATGGTAATTTGTGATCATGTATCGGTTTACAACACATTTGGAACCCCTTGCGCAGTACATTCATTCTCCTGGATGCAGTCCCTGAGATGTCCAAGCATCGACGAGCAGACTGGACAACCGGCAGTGTACATGGAGCCCCGTTTTTGTTGCGGTTGTCTGTACCTTTTGGATCTGTGAGAGTAGCTACGGCAGTGTTGACGCGGCTGGCAGCTTGCAGTGTACGGAGACAATTTCTTCAAGAAGTCTGCGTATACGCTCAAGGTTACAGTGGTCGAGAGCTCGGAGGGCAAGAAGATTTTGGAGGAGGTGGACGCGCGCTTGCTAGACAAGCGCCATGAGCTTCATGATTTCGAGTCTGAATTCAAGCGAGCACGCGCTGAGTTTGAGAATGTGCGCACTTCCTTTGCCAAGATCCAACATGCGACTATGAGGAGATGTATCATGTTGACGTTTTTGTGATGTCACGATTCAGGTTGGCAAAATACCACCACGCTGCCAAGTTACATGATGTCGTTTGCAAGTGCCTCGTTCTGTTGCCCATGGACTATCAGTCACCGAGGCACTTGACCACCCACAATTTGCATGGTTCCTTGTTCACTGATGTCGTCTGGCCGTGTGGACTTTATACTGTGGCTTTAGTATGCTGACAGACCACAGGACTGGTAGCGTGTCTGTATGGACAGCACCCCAAGTATCTGTGTCCGTCGAATGCTGCAAGCAGCCCATGAACAACTGTGCTCGTAGCGGCGCAGTTCGGCGCAATCGGCCGCAACGAGTTCATCGCACTCGAGAACAACGCATTCCGTGTTCGAACAAACAAAGTGACTACTTGGTAGCTGATTGAAGTCTTATCAGGTGAGAATCTGGTGTGGCCCCCCTGCAGGTCATTCTGAAGCTGAAGGAGCACGAGTTGGAGCTGGAGGCCATCGTGAAGGCACGCGAAGTAGCCTATCTGGATCTCTTCGGCGTACCACACAGCAGCACAGGCACAGCGCCATCCCGCTGCAACAAAACCACAACTTCGGCTCCTGCAAAGCCTGCCACGGAAACTGCTTCAACAGCAGGGGAAGCCACCTCGGAGGACATCAAGCCGACTCGGTCAACCACAATGGACTCTGTGTTCAAAGCAGCTGCCAGCCTCAACAACCCCATGCGCAGGTTCTTTGGGGGCAAGAAAGCTCCGGAGAAGGAGGGTAAGACTGCGGAGAAGGAAGAGAATTCAACTTCCCCTCCAGTGCGAGACGCTTGGCTTGAGGAGATGGACGAAAGTGCGCAAGTCGCGAGTGAGCCTGAGAAGCCGCCATCTGTGCCTGGAGGCAGACTTTGACGGTCTTTGATATCATCCCCCCTTGGACCTGGCCATGACACGTAATCTAGATGCTATGTTTCATTCTTTGTACATTGTCCTGAAGGGATGTAGGCCTCATAACGCTTAAGACAAGCGAACTATCCTAACTTAGTCAAGGTACTTACATCGTGGCCACGAGTCCTCGGGCATGTGTGTATCTGTAGTAGCTCTCGTCCGGCCATGCCTTTTTGTGATCTTTTACTGATCTGTCCTTTCCTCCTATCCAATACTGACTGGCACTGTAAGCTATGCCTGTTCGATAACAATTTCGCAAATCAAACGGCATTTTGCTTACATGTCAAAGAACTATGAGAATCTTCGGCGATTGAGAATACCGTTGGTGAAACCAATCGCATGCCATGTGACATGGCATGCGCTATGCGTGATTGCCTATTCCCAGATAGTATTGCTTTCACAGGTCCCGCGCTTTGCAGAACAGCGAGATTGTTACCAATCCTCACACGTACTCGTTCAAACATTTATAAAACACTTTCATGTTTCGTGATAAGATAACTCAACTTATCAAGTGTTGCATGAAAGCGCGTTGCTACCAGTTGCCTCGGTTTACACTCAGCTCAGGGTTTTCGGTTGGGTGTGCACCTTGAGAATATTTTAGCGTTTGTATCCACATCATCAATTCACGTTCCCATGTCTGTGTGTGAACAGCTTGCACCTGCAATTGTTAGTCCAATCACCACATCTTGATGCATGCTAGTGACACTGTGGCGTGCGACTCTTCATATCGGAGCTTTGCGCATGTTTTGACCCCGAGGTGACGATCTCACAGGGAACATGAATGCAATATTGCAACACTGGGCACGGCTATGGCTGGTTTGACCTGCGACTCTTGCCATCGATTGAAGCATGAGTAGTCACTGCACGGCAATCATGGGAGCAGTACTGCACAAGTCAGTGTGAGCTTGCTGTCTGGAATGCCAAGCATTTTTGTATGTCATGAGGTAAGCTCTCAAAGTCGTGTTCAGTCTCTGGCGCATCTGGGACGTGCAACACACACTCAAATGGGGGGAGCTCCGCTTGACAAATACAATTTGCTATACTCGCCTGCAGCACCTGCGTCAATTTGATATGTGATGTGCTGGCCTGGGCCACAGAGGATTCGACAGTTTTTGCAGCAGCGAAAGTAGTCAAACAAGTTCCTGGGCACTACACTGCGACGCTCAGTCTGTACTAACGAAGCTGGCCCGACGTGAACAGGCGTACATATGCTGGCTGCATGGTGATGAAGCCATGCAATAAGCCATGCATTTGTGTTGTTCGCTGTATTTTGTTGCATTTTGCTCCGCATGTGATTGTATGTGGGGCACCTTAGCGACCACCCCTAGCAGTGCAGGTAACGAAAGGTAGTTGGGCGTGCGTGCCGTCTCGGCTTGAGCTCAGCTTCGGGGTGGGCTTTAATGATTTCAGTGTGAGGAATGCTTGAAGCATGTCCCGGCAGCAACCAATGGTAGAAGTTCGGAAGTTCCCGAATGGCGACACGTATTCTGGTGGCTGGTCCGCCGGGCTGCCAGAAAGCGAAGGCACGTACACGTGGAGCGACGGATCGTCATACTCGGGAGGCTGGAAGCAGGGCAAAAAACACGGCGTTGGTAAAAACGTGTGGCCTTCTGGCTCTGTGTATCAGGGCGAATGGGTCGACGGATACATGCAGGGTGTGGGCACTTTCGACGCAACCGATGGCACCAAGTACATGGGAAGCTGGTTCCGTAATCAAAAGCACGGCCTGGGACAGAAGATTTATGCAAATGCGGACACATATGAAGGCCTGTGGCAAAAGGGCAAAGCCTGGGGCCCAGGGCGGTACATGTGGGTTGACGGGAACGAGTACGACGGCGAGTGGCAGAATGGCGTGATGCATGGGCAAGGGACCTTTCTCTGGAAAACAGGCGAACGCTATGACGGGGAGTGGAAGAGTGGGCAAGAAGACGGTCAGGGTGTGTTTACGCTCGCCGAAGGGTCTGTGTTTGACGGCTTTTGGTCAAACGGTCGAAAGCATGGAATCGGACTGTTTCGGCCCACGACGCTCAAGGGTGGCTGTGGCAATGACCCTGACTTGCATGCCAACACCTCCAACCACACGTCCGGTCACGAGGGCCTTCCCAGCGGCCCAAGCTCCCCTGACCTGGTCAAATCGGCCATTGCAGACAGCTACGATGGGCCTTTAACGGCACCGACGCTCCCGGGGCGGCATGGTAGTATGAGTCACACTGAGCGCGCCGCGCTAGCGTCCACTGACACAATGTATGTCAGGGAGTACGACCGGGGCCGCCTCGTTCGGAATGTGCCGATCCAGGGGAAGGAGGTCATTGAGATGTTGGCATCGCTCATTGGGCAGAACACTGACACCAGAAGCAAGGGCAAGGTGTGCCTACAGCTCCACAAGACATGCCTCAGATTGCATGCATGCCTCAACTTGGACATCCCCAGCATGGCGCATAGGGCATGTTGTCCCGTCTGGGCAGGCTCCTTGGGGGCGCGTTCGGGTCGTCAAATGGGCCTTGGCGTCGTTCTCGATTGCTTTTGTGTTTGTTTTTGTTTGTTTGGGTGTAGTGTATTGATGCTCTCCCGCACACTTGCTAGATGTTTGTGTTTAGTAGCCAAGCAAGCGGGTTCCGTTGTCTCAGAGGGAGGCCATGGCACTGCGTAATTGAGACTGATGACATCATTGGTGACAGGGCGTCATGCGGTTGTCGTGAATGGTTTTCGGTGCTTATCTGTGGCTTCCAGTAACGCATATCTATGGGCCGAACCTATCCAAGAAGGGAGGTAAGCACTTTTGACGAGACCGGAAGTCGTCATGCTAAAGAAATCGCACCACAACCCGCTCCTGTTCTGTGCAGATGTTCAGTGGAAAGAATGCCAAAGTTGGAGAAACGATTCAGCATGGACATCGCTCCTATGAGCTCATGCTAGACCTCCAGCTTGGCATTCGATGGTCAGTCGGGAAAATCACTCAGCTTGTGGCACCTCGTGAGCTTGTCAGTGAGAATTTCAGTGACAAGGTGAAGGTATATTTCCCTCGGAAGGGCAGCAAGGAGACGCCTCCCCATCCCACCGAGGACTTCAAATGGGCAGACTACAACCCCATGGTGTTTAGAAAGCTCCGAGCCATTTTTGCGGTGGACGCGGGAGAGTACATGCTCAGTATATGCGGGGAACAGGTGCGGCTCATGTTATGATGCCACGACGCGCTTAACTGAGACGACAGAGCTGCGTTGCTAGGAAATGTTTACTTGGCGCTGGAAATTCGGGGGTCTGGGGGCCGTGGGATCTCGGAATTTGGATGGGGCTGTTGCTCCCGTTGCTGGACAGCACATGCTCGGTACATGCAGGGAACAGGTGCGGCGTATACGAACTTTCACGGAATGTGGGTGCTTTGTGAAGAAACTACTGGCACTGCGTACCAGTGGATCACGCAGGCAGACCAACACTGCCATTCTTTGCTTGATAACATCGCTATCGGAACGGGCATTCCTGTTCCGCTCTTATTGTAATGGCTACCAGCAAAGTCCACACCGTGAATACTGGCTCTCTATTGCAGCGGCATCTAGCCCACCGGTTATGTATGTGAAACGCTTACATTCACACTGCGGAGCAATGTAGTAAAGACGGGTGTTGGCACATGATGATGATGTATCGTTTTACAACACTACCGCATCCACGTGAGATTGGCAACTCCAAGAACTATTGGGAATCAGTGCTATCATTACCATCGCCTGAGGCTAGCGTACCTGGACCAGCATGACCTACCATAGCCTGACCTGACGTGTCTTCTTCATCGTCGTCTTGTACCCTGCAAGAAAGGAAGAACATTGGGTCGATTAATACTATCTCGTCGCCACCATCTTGCTCGGACTGCACTCGCATATCTGATCAACATCTGACGAAAATTAATCTTTCCACGACACTAGTGGCATGCACATGGGCAGTCTGTGATAGGTAGTAGATGAGATGCAGCCACGGTTCCTGACCCTCGGATTGTCTTGCAGGCTTTGCGAGAGCTGAGCTCCCCTGGCAAGTCAGGGGCGCTCTTCTATATCAGTGACGACGACCGTTACCTCATCAAAACAATGCGTCCCAACGAAATGAAGACGTTTTTGAATATGCTGCCTCAGTATTATGAGCACGTCGCGCGCAACCCCCACACCCTGCTCACCAAATTTTACGGCTTGCACAGGATCTCGCTGCCTGGGCAGAAAGTTAAAAAGGTGTGTCCCTGTGCAGCAGTCAACGTTCTTGCAGGCGCAGCTCCCTTTTCAAAGCATGGCTCCCTCCACACACCTTGTTCCATCATGGTGGCGCTCAACCTGTTCTGTGGACTTCATTTCGAGGGTGGTTTGTTGCAGTCAATGCTTAGCTGCACTTTGTAGATTGAGCTGGGGAAGCTGGGGGAGTGTCAAGGGAGGCAACGTCCAGCAAGTGGGGGGTCCTTGCATATGAACTATGTACACCGCCTGGATCTCAGTGCCGTCCATGCTGGCAATGTGACCGTGGACAGCACTATCCACGTGAGTAGTTTCGCAGTGTGGTTTTCACATTGTCGGTTTCACAGTGTGGAATTCAAGCCAACATCATCAGATTGCTAGGCAAGCTCACATGCGTCAGCCGCTCTCACCTGGCGTGCCATGTTGACTCTGTGCCATGCTCAACAGCGCCATCTCTGCCGCAACAGCCACGTAGACGAATGATGTGACAACGTCACAATGTGGCCGACAAAACAGTCGACATTACAACAAGGAGTCACTGTGCACTGATCGTGCATCTTTGCGACCCCGAGAACCGCTCGCACTCGAAGCAAAGCTCGGTTGGTCAATTCGCTCCATGAGAGACACGAGGGTGCAGATCCGCTTCGTCGTCATGGGCAACATCTTCAACGCAGACATGCCGATTCACCGCCGCTACGACCTCAAGGGCTCAACGCAGGGCCGCCGGTCCGATAAGGACCCCGACACCCCTGGGATCATCTGCAAAGACCTGGACCTGGACATCCAGCTGCAGCTGGAACCTGGCTGGAAGTCGCGGCTGGAGCGCCAACTCAAGGCCGATAGCAACATCCTGCGTACCCTCAACGTCATGGACTACTCCATGCTCATGGGCATCCACTTCAAAAACCGCGAGACCTCCGCCCCTGAGACCGCCAACGTCAAGGATGGGCTTGCTGAGGCCAAGAAAGCGTACATGCGCACCATCCTGTCTTGGAAGCTCCCCGAGCACCGCGCCAAAGACATCGTGTATCTTGTGCACGCGCAACTCCGCCGCCGTCAGAAGCGGACTCGCAATGTCCTCCAGGTGCGCGGGTCTGCCTTGTTCTTTCATGTTCTCAATAGGTTAAAGCACCCTCATTGCCTGACTACCCTGGCATTGCGGGTGGGAGATTGTTGAGCTTTTGTCTGTGCTGTTTTCTGGTAGTGATGACAGGTTGCAACAGACAGAAGGAGACTGGAGCCATGTCGAACAAGCCCAATGCCCTGGCTACACCTTGCTAGCACAGATCTGTTCTTTCTTTTTCCCCTGGTCCACGATCAGGGCTTGGAAGTGTTGCTGCTCATGCACTTGCTCATCCCGTGCATGTAAGAAATCTGCACGGTGGTGTTCAGGAATGCTGCATCTGCCAACATCACCTCTCATCTTGCCTCGCAGCACAAGCCCATGTGGAGATGCATGAAGTCGACCCAGACTCAATTGTCCCGTTGTTCGGTTGCACCGCGAACCCTCAGTGCAGCGGCAGCTGAAGTTCTGTCACATCTAAGCGGTCGTTTACCATCCTGTCGCTCGCTGGGTGGACATTTCCCAGACCCAGTGATCTCTCTACCGCATGGCAAACTGACATCATACTGCTCAAGTCTGAACACAATTCGATGCAATGCAGGTTCTTGGCGGCAAGGCGAAGCCAGACACAAGTGCTGAACTGGCCTTCCAATTGGGTGAGAAGCGTGTTCAGCTGGGTCTGGGCATGTCAGCAATCGCCGTGCACAACAAGACGGGCAAGCGCGAAGAGGTGGTGGTGTACTTTGGCATCATCGACTTTCTGCAGGAGTATTCACCCATCAAGAAAGCAGAGCACGTGCTCAAGTCAATCCGTTATGATAGCTACTCCATCTCGGTCGTCAACCCTACTGTGTACGCGGGTCGGTTCCATGACTTCATGGAGAAGATTTTCGTATAGCTCACGCAGTTGACATCCGTTTGACATCTTTTCATGAGTCATGAGACAATGGCTTGTGACAGTCAGTAACTTGTTGTACCTTGATTTTGGCCTGTGCTTGAACATCTGTATGTCCCTGGTCACACCCTCATGGCTTGGACAACTTCGGCGCACTTTCTCTTGAAGGCTGCCAATTCTGCTGTTAGTTTGCATTGCACGCAGCAAGGCGCCGCAGTAGTGCCACGAGGTGGGTGATGCTCTCTGTCATGGTGATACCGACGCGTCACTGAAGGTAATCATTCAGTCTAAAACGTGATGTCTTCTGGGTAGGGCTGGCGGAGATCGGACAGCGTACCGAACTGCCCTCACGCGCGTGGATAAATACCATCAGCATGGTGGGCCTGTCAAGGCATGGCCCATGCTGACCATCCATCCACCAAGCGTGACCGGTTGCTCCACCAAAGTAAGTGTGCTGGGCGGAAGAAGCATGTGTACTATTTTGTTGAATGTCGTTTGGAAACAGGTATCCTGAAACCCGAACCTCTGCCTCAAACAAGAAGCTGCCTTTCTTGTTTGAGCCTCGCTATGTTCTGGTTGCTGCCTCTGTCGGAGGCTCCGAGATGCCACTAGTCAATCCTGCCCAAGGCTTTTGTTTTTGGCGAATATGACGTGAATATTCATATCAGCAATGCCAGATAATCAGTAATTCCTTTCTCCGTAAGGCACCTCGAGCGGTGAATAGAAAGCCATGATCCTGTCAGTGGTTCTGCCTGTTTGACGTAGCTACCCGGATTAGCTGTCAATCCTGACAAACTTGAAGGCCTACGGGGGGTTTTCTTGGTTAGAGATTGACCCAGTGAATTCAGGCAAACATTAGCAGCACATATCCCGGTGCCCATGGTCACGTGCCTGCACGTGCCTCGGGTTGGCCCGCCTCAACCTGAGTCTCAGGCAACCTGACACGTCAACTACATAGAACGTGCATACATACAGCATATGCCGTTGCTGAATGCGATGCATCATGCACGCCCGATGAGGGTGCACTTATCTCTGAGATGTCTGTGTTGTGATGTTTGATTGTCGCCCCAGCGGTGCATGATCCGCTCGCGGACACATTTGAACCTATTGTATATACGCCATGTCAACTACCGGTGTACTGGTAGCATACCGCGAGGTCCTTAGGCTGATTGCTCGTTTACCTGCAGAGTCGAAAGGAAGTGCCCTGGATGAAGTCCGACAAGCCATGCGGTCGAACATGAATGCGTCAGTTGAGCAAGTTCCAGACTTGATGCGACTTCTCGTAAGCAAGATCAGCTACTTGCGCATGTCCACACCGAAGCTGCCCCGTGACATAGGACGTGTTGGGTTTGGGACATTCGTTGTTCGGGATGGCAAAGTGGTTGAAGGACGAGGCAGCTCTCAATGCAGCAGGTGATTTTCCTGCTGGCACTTTTTTGTCGTTTTTCCTCCTTTGTCGTTCATGTCGTTGTCCAGTTAGTCGCTGACAAGTCAGGGTTCTATGGGTTCTGCACCCTGACGTATCAGGGTTGCCCAGTGATCTCTCTTCTTATGTTAGTTGCCCAGAAGTTGGCATGGATTTAGCCTTTGTATGATGGGTGAGAATCCAGTGTATCTGATATCTGCGTTCATTCATGCATGAAACAAGTGCGTGTCGCAACAGCTACGCTGCATCCATTCAGCAACTTCCTTGTCTGCATTGAAAGCTCCTATGGTGGCTTAATCACAGTGAGAACTGCAAATTCTCGACACGGTAACTGTCTGTTTGCCGAGTGGAGATAGTTGTTAGCACCCTTCATGGCCATGCCGTCCATCATGGACTCCATCTCAATCACACTTTGTGTTCTCGGCTCTTGATTATCCTGATCAACTGTCACCAACATCCGTTATGGCTTGATTGCATGAAATTATTCGAATTATTTTACTTAATCTGCCTTTCCATCTGTTTTGGTTGTCCCAAGAACCGCTGGTTGTCATTGAAGCACAAGAGAGCACGAACTAAATGTGCAGATCAGCGCCACATTTGTATTGGCTGTTGCAATAACGCTTTTGTGTATGGCCACACAGGTCGGCGGATGGGACAATGAACATGGACGAGGCTTGGACGAAGCACAGGAATTTAATGAAACGCCAGTACTTTGGACGAGAGCCACCCAAATATTCCGAGATCTTGTGAGGTTGGTGACCAATGTCCACTGATGTCACTATCAAGGGCATCATTGCTGCATGAAACCTGCTGCATGAAAGCAAATGCCGCAGTACGCTGCATACTGCCCCGCAAGCGATGGCGAGGAGACTGGTGGATGACCAGGGAAGCTTCATCTGCAAATCTTGTTATCTTTTTGCTTTTTTGGTGATGCCGGGACACCAACTTAAAATAAAATGGAATACCATCATTTTCAAGGTTGTGATAGAAACCAATATGGTTGGCAATGTCTGCAATGCAGACGCTCCAGCCGTTTCACGTACATCAAATTGGCATGAGTTTCAACTGCTCACTGGCCCTCTCATTTCTGCAAGGCAGTAATGTTCAAATTGTAGCGTGCTGCCAGTAGTTGTCTTTATGTTTCCGCAGCTTTCAGGGCCTGAAAGCATTGTTGGGCGCCAATCAGGTGGCTGTTTTCTCTGGCGCGCAGATGGGGAATGGCCACTCGATGTTGATTATGGATTTTTTTTTAGAAGGCCTTGCCTGCTGCTGCACCTGCCTGCCTTACTATAGACTCTCATCGTAATCCTCTGCTCGACATGAGACGCCTCATGGTTGACTGTTGCATATCGAGATTGGAGAATGACCCCAAGCACAATAGCTGCGACAAGGGTATCTGACACATGTAGGATTGTTTCATCGTTCCGAATTAGATGTGGCATATCTCGAAATACATGACCTGAGGTGGAGATTCTAGCTCCGTGAACCCAAGGGGATGTGTGAACCGGTATTCGCCATAATATATCATGGTGCCTGCAAGTCCAGCATCATGGTATTTGCCCATGACACAGATTTCGGTCTTATTTGCGTTGGCCCGGTGTGTGTGGTGCGGCTTGCACATGCTGAGGAGTCCACATCACTCCCCGTTATCATCAACAATTTCACGCTGTTCATGATCCATGAAATTTTTTATCGTGATTTGATACCTTGCCTTTTGTGTTCCTTCAACCTCTATAACCAGGCGCCTGGGTGGGCTCCTCTCGGAACGACACCCCCACACTCCCTTGTGGTGATGTTCGGCAGTTACTGGTTGTTGAACGGGCTAGCACGTCATTTGGGGGACTGAGCCCCTTTCTGATGGCCAAACTGCCAGGTGGACCTTGCGCCATCGTCTCATCGGAACCGTTCAGGACTGAATAGCAAATTTTCGTCTTGCTCACATTCCATTTTCACACAAATGAAACATCACTTGGGCGAGTATCACGCGTTCTCAGGTTGTTATCGACGCTTCGATGCTTCCACTTTCTCCCGATGGCTTGGCTTCTGGCATGCCGAAGGGAACTTGGCTTGGATATCTCGTCTTAGATAGCCGTCAGGTGCATCATCGCCTATGTCCTGGGACACCAGCGGAGCACCAAACGGAGAGCAAGGCGTGCACAGCAACATACGAGCGCAGCGAAGAAACAGCGTAGAAACATAGGGAAATGCTTTGATTGAGTTTTCCGTACGTGTCGCCCATTCGGTTCACGGGCTAGCGGACTGAAGGTGTTGCGCTTGTCGGGAAGCCACCAATGTTGTCTTGAGTCGCAGATCTAAAGACAAGATGTTGACGAAGTTCGAGACCAAGTCTAACAGGGTGAAAGGTCTAGCCTTCCATCCGAAAAGGTGCGTCTAGGCGCATGATCGTTTGCTGGCCTTGGTCCTGGTGTCTTGCTCGGTACTAAAAGTTTTTGCAATGTCGCAGGCCATGGATCTTAGCTTCCTTCACAGTGGTGTCATCCAGGTGCGTGATGTGTCGTTACGCGTTACTGCCCTACTGCTGTCGCAATGTGGGACGCAGCACACTTGCTTTTCTGTCGTCGTGTCTCGTTTGACCCAGGTTCACAGCTGTGTTTTGCTGACTATGTCCATGCGGTTGTCTTGTGAACCCAACGTCATGCTGTTTGTGGAACATAACTCATTTTCCACCATATAGCGTTAAATTGCGTTGCCATTGATGCATGATGCCCTGCTGCACAATGGTTGTTGGGGCACCCTATCAACTCGGTGCAACGAGTGCAAGCGTCTCATCAGAAAATGAACCCATGCAGACTCAAAAATTAGTTCTCTCAGCGGCAATGTGTTTGGCACGGTTGGCATACAGTCTACGTGTTTGAGTGAAGATGGTACAAATCTTGCTGGTTGCAATTGCTGATCAACACGCATGGCGCAGCTGTGGGACTACCGCATGGGCACATTGATCGACCGCTTCGCCGAACACGACGGACCTGTCCGTGGTGTTCAATTCCATGCATCTCAGCCAATCTTTGTGTCTGGCGGTGATGACAACAAGGTGAAGGTCTGGAACTACAAGACCCGTCGGTGTCTCTTCACCCTTACTGGGCACTTGGACTACATCCGCACAGTGCAGTTTCATCCTGAAAACCCCTGGATCATCTCAGGGTCAGATGACCAAACCATTCGTATCTGGAACTGGCAGTCACGGCAGTGCATGGCTGTGCTCACTGGTCACAACCACTATGTGATGTGTGCTGCTTTCCATCACAAGGAGGACCTCGTGGTGTCTGCATCTTTGGATCAGACAGTGCGAGTGTGGGACATCTCAGGCTTGCGTAAGAAGTCTGTGGCGCCGCGCGGGGATGATGTATGTTGTCGCCTTGCGTATGTTGTGCCTGCAGACTGGTTTGTATCTGGCATATCTCTGGATATTTCATTGCTTTTCTTGCTACTGAAAGACATGACGTTTCTCAAAGATACAAACCGCAGAATTGTTTTAGATTGTTCACTTATGTACCGATGCACATTGGGCTACAATGCGTCAAAGGTGATGTCCCTGACCAGACATTCGGTATGTGCATTTGGCGCCATTATTTGTCCATCTCATCTACACTTCCCTTCTTATCTGCATGCTTTCTTGATGAGCGCATTTTACTTTCCAACCATGTAGACACATCAACACTCCAGCCCAAATTGGCGTCGATGGAGCTCTGATTGCCAGCTCATGGGCACCATGTCTCGTATCGTCCCACAACTGGATGCTGCGGGTCCACTCCTGAAGTCCAGCTTATAATTCGTGCCGCAAGTTTTCAAAACCAGCCAGCGATGTCACAATTGTGGTCTGCAGAGCAACATGAACACAGACCTGTTTGGCGGGTGGCGATGCTGTTGTGAAGTACGTGCTGGAGGGCCATGACCGCGGTGTCAACTGGGCGTCCTTCCATCCCACGCAACCTTTGATTGTCTCAGGTGCTGATGATCGCCAGGTCAAGCTTTGGAGGATGAACGACAGCAAGGCATGGGAGATGGACACACTGCGTGGGCACATGAACAACGTCTCCTGTGTCATGTTCCATGGCAAGCAGGTACTGTGCTTTCAACTCCTTTTTATGCTTTCGCGTGCTGCCTGATGCTTTCCACTTGATTCTCTTCGTGGTAGCCATTGGGTGAATTTGTAGCATTAGGTCGTGGCTCATGCAGTTTTGCAAAGATGTAACTGAGGGGCGGATGTTACGACAGGCATTGTCCTGAAGTTCTTCTCAGTTTGTATCACGCAGGGTTTGTTCAGCACTCTCCAGTGTCTACGTTGGTCAGAAACGCTATATGTCATTACCTCATTACAAGCATGCGTTTCTGCATCCTTCCAGAAACCGTTTGTGCTTGCTGCAGGATCTCATCATCTCAAACTCCGAGGATCGTTCCATTCGCGTGTGGGACACGTCCAAGCGCGCAGCAGTCCAAACATTCCGTCGCGAGCACGACCGGTTCTGGATCCTCACCAGCCACCCGGAGATCAATCTTCTTGCGGCCGGCCACGACTCTGGTATGATTGTGTTCAAGCTCGTCCGTGAGCGACCTGCCCACGCAGTCAGCGGCAACAATCTCTTCTATGTCTCCGAGCGGGCGCTCCGCCATGTCGACCTTGCGTCAGGCCGCAACAGCCTGCTGTGGGTATGCTTTCTGAAAACACAACAATCTATCCAAAAGCGCGAGATTGTACCACAGGAGACACAGGATTGTGTTCGTCGTGACAATCCGGAGTAGATGTTGTCAAATCGCTTGGATGACGTGAGTGCGTTAACTTCTCGGAGGGAAAGCGCCAACGAGTCATGTGTGCACACAGGTTGTGCGACCCTGTTCTACATCCAGATGGATCAAGGCAAAAGCGAACGGTAGTCATCACATCGCAACTTATCGCATGCTTTTGCTTGCGTATTATCTGGGGGTGTGGTTGTGCCGTTCTGCCGACAGGGCAACCATCAAGCGTGCACAAGTGGCCCTTGCTGTGGCGCCTGCAACGCCTTCAGGATTAAATGCTGAGCATGTGGATAGACCCGCCTGTCTGGCAGCTTTATTCACCCCGTGCTGGACATGGCAAGCATTTGGCTGCCATGCATGCACCGCAGATGCCTGCAGTGACCTGCTCGAAGACTCTGACTCTGACCCTGCATCAGTGCAGATGTTATCTGGGGGTTTCAGGCTTGAGGATGAGATAGCCGCACAGGACGTGATATGTGTTGTCTTTGCAGATGCTTCGGAAGCCGCATGGCCAGCTGCTGAACGCCGGGACGCTACGCACGATGAGCTACAACCCAGCAGAGAACGCCATCCTTGTCACCAGCGATGACGATGGTGGCTCGTACCAGTTCTACCAACTGCCCAAGGGGCCCCCAGGCTCTGTCGTCAATGGCGGCGAAGTCTCTGAAACGTACCGTGGCCTTGGCAGCTGCGCTGTGTTCATCGCACGCAATCGCTTTGCTGTGTGGGACAAGATCACTTCGCAGATCCAGATCCGGAACTTGCAGAATGAGATCACAAAGAAGGTGTGCCCTGTTGACATGCTGTTTCTGTGTCCGCTTTCGTCTATTCTTTGAAAGAAGGTACACACAGGTATTATTGTTTTTAGGTCAAACTTGTAGACCAGTCAGCAATGCAGCTGCATGAAATGGGGAAATGTCGCTTGTTAAGTAACCAGCTGCACGTTCAATGTTTGCGGCTTATTTGACAGCTTTGCGCGATTGCATGCAGTACTTCTACTAAGAATTGGTTTGTCTGTGCTACGAAAAGTACGAGTTTTTAGATGTGCCATTGCTTTATTTGGCAGTCAGGATCGTTGCTAGGAGGATGCTCAATTTGGACTCGATCACCCTGCACCGCTCAGTGATTTGTACAGACTCCACATCCTGTCTTATCTTCCACCCTAGTTCCTGTTGTCATGTAATCCGTTCCATTCTCCGCTTGGTACAGTTTGCAAAGTGCAAGGGCCACAGGCCAGTAACTGAGAGGGTGACATGAATTAACTAACAGGTGACGCCTCTGGGCATCTCTCTGACAGGACCTATCATACGGAGAGGCTGTACAACAACTGACGCGGCATGTTTTGGGCATGCAGACCCCTCCTCCCGACGGCACCACCAACGCGTTCTTCTATGCGGGCACCGGCATGCTCCTATGCCGCTGCGACGACAAGGTCATTCTGTTCGACGTGCAGCAGCGCATTGCGGTCGCAGAGATCCCCACCCCCCCCATCAAGTACGTGGCCTGGAATGCCGACATGTCTGTTGTGGCGCTGCTCTCCAAGCACGCGATCGTCGTGGCCGACGCTAAGCTCAAGTCCTCCTGCACCGTGCATGAGACAATCCGCGTCAAGTCCGCTGCCTGGAGCGACACTGGCGTCCTCATCTACACCACGCTCAACCACATCAAGTACTGCCTCCCCAACGGCGACTCAGGCATCGTCCGCACCCTGGACACCCCGATCTACATCGTCAGCGTCGTCGGCAACACGATTCACGCTCTCGACCGCGAGGGCAAGACACGCCAAATCCAGGTGCGTCAACTTGTTGTTTTTCCTCTGAGAGTTGCTTGTTGTGTGCGAGCGTGTCATCGCCGCCTATTAGGGTGTGGGTTGTTTGATCGTTTGACTCCTTGGCGCAAATCTCGCTTCTGACGCGTGCGGTGCCTGCATGGGAGTACGACAGCTGAGGCCACAGGGCTTGTGCAAACATCGCTCGCTGTGTTTGCGTTGTTGGCTGCTAGGTCCACGTCAGCGGCTGCAGTTAGAGATGCCTACTCAGTTGCGGCCTTGATCGCTGGCCGAGACAGCTTGACCTGCATGGTAACGTAACTCAGCAGGCACAGCTCACTGCTTCACATGCTGTGCCTCACTGGCCGTCCGTTCCCACATAGCATGCGTTGCCCATGCAGCCACCGATCGTGGCACCTGCAGTCCGTCGATTTTGGAAAGTTCCTGCGGCAGCATGGTCCTGCAAGCAAACAAACGCAAGCCATAGGTTGCGACAGGTTCTCATCATCTGCTTTGATTGTGCTTTTACACCTGGTTGCGGTTTACAGGTCGAGGCAGCGGAGTACATGTTCAAGCTGGCGCTGATGAAGCGCGACTATGACCGCGTCCTGGCGATCATCCGGAGCAACCAGCTGTGTGGACAGGCCATCATTGCATGCCTGCGAAAGAAGGGCTTCCCTGAGGTGGCCCTTCACTTTGTGCGTGACGACCGCACTCGCTTCACCCTGGCTGTGGAGTGTGGCAACATCGAGGTCGCCCTCGAGACCGCAGAGCGTCTGGATGACAAAGACATCTGGTTCGTTGCTTAGTCTGCTCCTGTGCAATACTGGATCTGGGACAACACACAATGAGGAAGCTGCCGTCGGTCTCTGAGTCCATCATTTTGTTGATGAGAATGGCAGTGCAAGGTTTTTGGGAGCTCTGCAAAGGCCATGGGCCCACCTTTCCATGACATCGAGCGCTGATCTAGGACGAAATCTTGCTAGTGAGGTGTCACCTGTTCAACAGGCATAGAGTTGGAGCTCTCTTGCATGCGTTTGTATCTCCACAACAAGGTATGCTGCCAGCTGCTCACATGGTGATGCCATCCTTCTCTCTGACTCGTCTGCATGGGTGCGCACAGGTACCAGCTGGGTGTGGAGGCGCTGCGACACGGAAACTATCAGATCGTGGAGTTCTGCTATCAGCGCACAAAGTCGTCGTACGAGCGCCTCTCCTTCCTCTATGTCATCACCGGCAACACCGAGAAGCTTGGAAAGATGCTCAAGATGTCAGAGATGCGGAACGATATCATGTCTCGCTACCACAACGCTCTCTATCTCGGAAGCACCCGCCAACGGGTCAACATTCTACGGGTATGTGAGCACTCTTACATGAGTACTCTTCGCGATGCCCAATCGCTGAACAATCAGAGTGTCAACGCGTTATCTTCTTTGAGACTGTGTCTGATGGCATGTCAACACTCATGCTTGATGTTCGTAAAGATGCCGGGTTTGACAGATCCGATTTACCTGTGCATGTCTCAGTATGCAAGCTGTCGACACGATGAGTGTTGAGCTGTTCAGACATTACTTGATGCTTAGGGGCGCCGTGTCAACGCTAGCGCGATGCAGTTGGGTCATTCAGGTGAGGAAAAGAGCTCGTGCGTGTACGTGCGAACAAGTAGAAATGTTTTGCGACGGGACATGCAGGACGCAGGGCACCATGCGCTGGCATATGTGACAGCCAAGTCGCACGGACTGGAAGAAGAGGCCTCCAAGATTGCAGAGACGCTAGGCGACGAGCTGCCAGAGGTCTCACCCAACGCCTCCCTCATGCTTCCCCCCACACCCATTCTGCGTGAGGACAACTGGCCACTGCTGACCGTCACCAAGGGCATCTTCGAAGGCAAGTTTGCGATCTCTGCAAACCAGAGCCATTTGGAGGGCGCAGTGAGAGATCGACTTTGGGGATGTGGACGTTAGCGGAGGCGCGTGGGGCGAAGAGCTGACCTTGCAGTTGGGGGCCCGTCAGTGGCAGCTCTGGGTGATGGAGACCTTGGCTCGCCGTTGGATCATGATGAGGACGGCGGCTGGGACATGGAGGACCTTGAGCTGCCTGCGGACATTGGCCCAGTGTCGACAGGGGCCGCCGGCGCCGCGTTTGTTGCGCCGTCCCCTGGCCAAACGGTCGCGCAGAAATGGATGACCAAGAGCAAGCTGGCTGCCGAACACGTGGCCGCAGGCTCCTTCGACACCGCCATGCGCATGCTCAAACTCCAGCTTGGCATCACTAACTTCGAGCCGCTCAAGGCACACTTCCTAGACGTACATGCTGCGGCGTTCGCCCTTGTGCCCGGCTTCCCCAACCTGCCTTCACTCGCGACCGGCATCGAGCGCGAGTGGGATAAAAATCAGCCGACTGCCCCCCCTGCGCACCCCGCCCTGCCGTTTGGCATGGCCGCACTCGAGGCTGCCCTCAAGCGGGCATACAAGCTCGTGACAGAAGGCAAGTTCAACGACGCGCTCAAGGCGTTTGACAACATGCTGCTCACGATCCCACTCATGACGGTGGCCACGCGCAAGGAGGTTGACGAGGTCAAAGAGTTGCTGCACATCATCCGCGAGTACCACGTTGCGCTGCGTTGCGAGCTCGCGAGGAAGGAGGTGTGAATCTTTGCGCTGACAACCTTTCTGCTTCGTGTTTCTGATCGTTGGACAATAGCGTCCTCTGATTGTGGAAATTACTTTGGCTGACATTTACAGCATCTTTCACGGCAAGATCTGATGCCCATTGCCTGGTGTCTGGTCCGAAGGCTTATGGGTGGCTTGTCAGCACACAGGCGAGTTGATGAATTGCCGAACTTCTTCATACATTCTTTTCAGCCCATTCTTCAGATCTTGCAGAGTGGTGCATCGCTGTGGCCTCCATCTGTTAGCTTTATTCCAAACTTAGCATGCACGAGTAGTGTGTGGCGGTAAGCCTCGTTTGCAGATTGCCTGCTGCAGTCTAGCAACCAACCATACATCGTCATCGGCATCGGCATCCAAAATGTGTGACAGCATCATTCCTCTGACAGTCGCTTTGACCTGCAGGCTCAAGACAACGTGCGCATGGCCGAGCTTGCGGCGTACTTCACGCACTGCAAGCTGCAGCCAGTGCATCTGCTGCTCTCTCTCAATTCGGCCATGAAGATCTTCTACAAGCTCAAGTTGTACAGCTCATGTGCGACCTTCTGTCGGCGACTTCTTGAGCTCAACCCCCCCAGAGAAGATTAGTGTGCAGGCGCGGCAGGTGTGCTGCACTCTGTTGCAAATTGCCGTCAGATTTGTGAACATGGCAGGTATCCTTGATCCTCTGGCTCATTTTCATTCCGATGACTGACTGTCGTTTCACCTGCTATTGTCAGCGCCCGTCCACCCTCCGCAAGTCCTCTGCTTTTTGCAGGTTCCTG
This sequence comes from Nuphar pumila, assembly GCF_984573655.1. NCBI lineage: Eukaryota > Viridiplantae > Streptophyta > Magnoliopsida > Nymphaeales > Nymphaeaceae > Nuphar > Nuphar pumila. The sequence continues at coordinate 2,352 of NW_028323457.1, read as the reverse complement.
GTCGGCGTTGTGCTTGGGTTGTTTCAGCGTTATAACCAGGTCTGCTCCTGCAGGTGCTTGCTGTCTGTGAGAAGAGCCCCACCGATGCAGAGACAATCAATTATGACCCCCGCAACCCCTTCGACATCTGCAGCATAACGTTTACACCAATCTACAAGGGCTCCCGGTCTGTAGAATGCCCGTACACTGGTGCCAAATTCACGCCTGAGTGCGAAGGCAAGCTCAGCCCCCTAGGCAACATTGCAAAGATTGGGGCAGACGCTTCGGGTCTGGTCTGCTCGAGCACGCAAGTTCGGTAGGCTATGGGGCCCTTTGCACTGGCCCTTACCCTTTTGCAGGCGTTGAAGGACGAAACTTTCTTGCCCCATTCTTTGTTCGTCCAGGTTGCACATGTACTTATGTAATGTCCGATACTTCTCAATGCTGTTATTGTTAAACAGTGACACAGACACATTGCATGAATGGCGCCATTGTTAGGCAGACATCATAATAATCAACCTTTTGTTTGAACGCTTTAAACAGAGCGTCTCACCATTGCAAGCTGGGGAACCACTGTGCAGAGAGGAACTTCGTCAATCCCGGAATCCAGAAGCAGGCTACTCGATACCCTCTTGTATGCTCAGACCGCTCCGCCACCTGGGGAATGTCTGCAAATTGTGACAGCCTCGTAAAGCAAAGACTCGACTTTGTGACTCACAGTCGTGACTCGTGAGTCACGAGTGCACTGCCAGATAACTGGTAATTTCTAGATAGTGCTTCATGTGTCGCGCAAGGCTTTGCCAAAGGAAGGGATATAAGTTACATTGAAGCAAGTCACACTGTTTGGGACGTGTCGCGTTGTATTTTTGTAGGAAAGTGCTACGACAGATTTTGCACAGGTGCGCGATGGGCGCGACCATTCAGATGGCAATGTTTCCAGGGCTTATATTCTACAAAGGATCTGAAGCGCTGAAAAGCGTACTTTCTTTTTACCCGTGAGTTTGCCAAGTCTTTTACCTGGTATATGCTCAGCAGAGTTCAATGCCTGAGCAATCGTGTTACTAGCCACTTCTTGGTGCTTCTGATCACAAAATGCAGGAAAATAGAAGCGGCAACATGAGGAGGAACAGGAATGCCGATGCTGAAAGCTTGGATTCTTTCGATGGAGGCTCGAAATTGAAGAAGGCTTCGTCAAAGGCCATCAAGGTTGCTTGGGGTGGGGGAAGTCAGGTCGACCAGGACAACTTTCTGAAAATGCAGGAGGATTATCTGCGTATGAAGAAAGAGCAGGGTGATATGGAAATCAAATTGAGACTGTACGTTTCCCATCCACATGCCTTGTTGCTGTCGACATGCATTGGAATCGGCACGCGCACTTGATTCGTGTACCCTGATGGTCAACCTGTGAAACAGCATCAGGCAGCCCAGAAGGACTGCTCAAGCACGATGTTAGACTGATTGCCTTTTCTAAGATCCTGGCTAGGATTCCGGCTCATCACCTCGCATGCGAACATGCCATGAGAATGCGTGCCCGCTTTCACCCCGTCATGGTATCCCACAAACCCATGGGATGTTGCGACCTTGAACCGCACCGCACCAGCGACGATAGCCACAATCAATCGCAGTGCTGCTTGATTCAACATCGATTGCCGATAGCGAATGCTCAGGAACTCGCCAGGGTGCAACAGGGACGAAGCCAATGGCGTACTAATAACTTGCGAATGAGCCGTATAGGTTGACCTACAATGAGTGATACCTGCATGAACCCGTGAATAGGAAGCCTGGAAGTCGTAAGATTCCAGTAATGCACGCAGAGCATACTACTTCTTGCTGCTGCGGCGGTCCCATATCGGAAACCCCGTGTAGTTTCCGCAGTACGCGTGTCACAGGACGTCCAGACCCAAGGAATCAACATGTTCGAAATCCCCTCGCAGGCCCCAAAGGTGACATCCCATCATAAGCCCCACCAAAAGCGGACGAGAAAGCCACAGGGAACTGAGGTGTGATTGCTTGGTGCAGCATGGGGGGACAACTACAGCGGGCTGAAGAAGCAGCGAAGCGGGCGCTCGTGATGCAACACGAGGTTGACCAGGCTGGAAATCTCATGCCCAAATCTCAAACCAAGCGCCTGCTGACAGCAGACCGCGTATTAGGCCCTGGAAATGGAGGTGTCCCGATTGGAGGCCAGTAATCGGGACATACATGCGAAACTGCTACGGTACGCACATGACCTGTGACAGATCTACCAACATTGGAGCCATATCGGCGATATGATATCGCTATAACGATTTACCCCATATCTGATCCTGTGGCGTTCCACTGTCGGTTTATGAACATTTTGGTGAATACGGCCATTCGTCCAGGCACGCAAAA
>NW_028323456.1:0-47877 GCF_984573655.1 Nuphar pumila | reverse complement strand
TATTTACTATTTGTTTCGAATTGACATGAGCACAGCAATAACTTGGTAGCCCCAGAGGGGCGCCCCAACTTTAACAATAACGCCAATCAAGTTATGCTTTGGTGCCAACACAACAAAGGGATGGCTGGCTCTGGATTGGCACCAAGTCTCATAATCCCCATAATTGATGCATATGCTGAGATTCAGTGGGTTGTGACTGAAGCGCCAGCCCTTGTTTACGACAGCGGGTAACTTCCGAGACAACGTGATAGTTGGTCTTTTGCTTCATCAGTGACACCTCCCAATAACCAGAGATGCAATCGTGCGGGAGACAACAGGAATGTTGATTACTGCAGCCATTTACTGGCAAACTCATCATCCCCCTTGGCCAGCTTCTAACTCAGACAATGAACGAAGGCATCTCAAATCTTTCGGATGTGTGCGCACACAACTTGTGCCTCAACAAGTCACGAGAATCTTGGCTCGCCATGACAATTTCCACCTCTCGGCAACGGTGATAGTGCTGAAACCAGCCACAATTTGCAGGACAATACGCCCTGCTCGGCTTGCGTTTTTCAACGTTAGGATGGTGCGTGGCTTGAGCTGACATGTGTTTGTTGCCGGTATCGCTGACGTCATGTCCATGCGGCAAGAGTACCATGGCAGCGCCATGCTGTCAAGGCACCTTCCGTCAAAATGTACGCACACATCAACTTATCCGTCTTCTGTATTCTGTGCTGCATCCGAGTTTGTGGCATTCCGCAGAGACCTTGAATATCCGATGTTGGCCAGCATGGTCTCCATGGCTGAGCCTCGGTACTGGCTACGTCCAGCTTCTTCCCTAACGAATTCTGTAACACATGAAGAGTTTGAGATGCCATCAGGATTTGCTGCTTGCTTGCCATTGGTGTCTGGAATGTCATCGTTGGAAGAGGTGCACATGTCAAAGGGTGCTCCTTGCATTACTGCTTGCCAACGGCATGGGAGGAGGTCGGAACTCAGCAATGTGTCTTTATCGTAGATGACAAGGTGCGATTACCAGTCTTACGGTGCTACACGAGGTTGTCCTGCACTTTGGCGATGTGCACGACAGTGAGGGTGCGTGTCGCAGAACACAGCCTGTTTTCGTGAGAACTGTCACGTTGCACGAAAAGACATTCATATGAGAGGAGATCACATTGCTTCAAGCTGTATCGTCCATCTTGTTTGAAGTGCCTGATTGCATCGTGGACGTTTGAGTTCGTGAGTGTAACTCACGACATGCTGAAACTAACTCAACATGTTGAAACGAGTCGCGTCTAAAAATTTGCTGCTAACAAGTAGTTACATGCATAAGTGGACCTTATTTTGTGATTGATTGCATGATGACCTGGGTGATTGTTGAGAGATGACCTTTCGACTTTGTGGTGTGTTGCGCAGCACCACACCCTGAATGTGTTCAGGGTGCGTCGTGCGCACCTGGGCGCCCATTTCAGCTCAGTAAAGTGCATGGTCAAGTGTGATATGTATCATATTTTGAAACTTGTAGATGCGCAAGCTACGCTTGACAGACCAGGAGTACTCAATCATCAGCTCGTGATGCGAGTCACCGTGTTGAGGCCGCACTTGACTGAGGACGAGAACCAACATGCCTACGATATGTTTGCATGACTTTCTGTTTGTTATTATTCATCCATCACTTGTTATCCAGCCTGGTCGCGCGTTAGAAGACTCAACAACGACGTAGCTCACAGGGTGCTTCCGCTCTCTGTTTCCTAGAGCTCCCTTCAAGATATGGCAGGTTTTCTGCAGGGAGTGAGCCTCGTCGATACATCTCGAAACGGGACTTACTTGAACAAGAAGCGCCTGAATCCCGGATTTGCCGGCATGGCACAAGTCGAGATCGGAGACGAAGTCGCCTTTGATAGTCAGAGAGCAATACGGTGCGTTCCCATCCTGACATGTACCGAAGCATGCCTTGGGAAGACACATCAGTATGCTTCCGTTCGTTTAGAAGCATGGCTTTGGCTCGCCGAATTATAGAATCCCAGGGAGATGCCATGATAAGCGCGATGTTTAACGCTTCCCACATACGAGTTCAAGCATCAAAGATCCATATTCCAGACTTGCCACTAAAGTCTTTTAAAAGTTCATTTCTGTTCATCATACGTTCATTTAGTCCGGTCCCTGTTGGTCATAGTTATTTCCGGCTGCTCAAGCGTCTGTCTTGTTCCGCGGTAGATGCTCTGCCCTAGCCTTCCCCTCTGCATTGTGCGAGCAGCGAGATTGTTTGCAGATTTCACTGAGGAGATATAATTAGAGCATAATAAGTGAGTGCAACTGCGTAATGGGCGGTCCAAATGTTTGCGTCCTGAAGCCTCGCGAGGTGAGCACTCTCAACCTTGACGCTTGGACAAAAGTGCTCTGTAGGTACATTGTCGAGGAAATAATGCCGAGCACAGCACTCGCCATTCAAAGAAAACATCAGGTTGGACGTCCATCAGGAGATTCGGCTGCCCTGTCGCCTCGCTCGGCTGGTGTTGGTGCAGACGCTAGTCGCCAGAACCCTGCACGCCAACAAGACAGAGGCGCTGAGCAGCAGCGTCTTGCGCACAAGGAAGGCTGCTCCTCTGTTTTCCAGGAAAGAGCCGGCACCCTCGATGAGAGCTCCACGCAGCGACAGGAGCAGCAGGCATGGTCTACACCAGCGATGACGGAGACCTGTCCTGTGGTATGTACTAGATACGAGGCTTTGCACGGCCCCCGAACTCAGTGGTGATGTCTTTCTCGTGTAATTACTCGCCAGGCTTTCCTTTACGTTGTTACAATGTGCAGGCATGCACGCGTATAACCCATCACGTGCGCGTTGTCTCGAGCTCCTCCCGCATGCAGAGTAAGAGGCCTGCGCAATAAGAGGCCGCGACAGCACGTCAGCATGCGTGATTCGTGAGGCGTTCGAGGGATCAACGATTTCGCGCATAGTAACCATGTTCCTTTCTGCAGCAATTATTCGGCAAACGCGTAGAAGATGAGCTCCCGTCTCCAGCGGATCAGTCAGGAGCTGGCGAGCTCAAAACTCGCCGCAAAGACAAAGGAATGCGATGCGCTCGTCACCAAAGTAAGCGAAGCACAGGCGAAAGCAAAAGAAGCCGACGCCAAGGCAAAAGCCGCTGAAAGCAAATGCTTGGACTTGGAGCAGCGTCTGCACGAGTCTCAAAAAATCCTCCAGGACGTTCAAACCTGCCTGATGCGCATTGTGGACCACGAGAGATCAGAGGTATGTCGTGTCGCTTGCCATTGACGAGTTGCTGTCAACGGCATGGATCCCACACTCCTATGTGTCGAATTGTTTTGAGAATATGCAGAAGGTTGGGTAATGTCGTTGATGGCGGGCCTTGGGTCAAAACGCTGTGCGCGTATCAACTACTCTTGTCTTGGCATCAAGCTTGCTGACTGGAATCACGCGTGTGCAGAGGGCCAAAGTGGAGGCGCAATACACCAACTTGAAGGGGCAATTCAGCGACACATCGGCGCGACTCAGCACTTTCCAGTCCGTGCTGCAGAACCTGCTGGTGCACGGAGTGGACAACGTGGTGGTTGCAATGGCCTCTAACAAGCCAGGCAAGCCTGATAACAAGCTCACCAGCAACACAAAGAGCGACCTTACCGGATTCGGGCCTCAGATCCCCAATGCTGACAACCATCGCGCCTACAGGGGCGCCAACGCCCATAAAGACGCCTCCCCAGAGCGCCTCATTACCAAGCAGTCCTCGCAAGGCGTCAAGACCACTGTGGCACCGCCCTGCCCCCACAAAGCTTGCCAGCCAGATGATGAATCTCACCGCCCCACACGTGGATGTGCGTCAGCCATCGTACACCAAAGACGGCCGCGACCCGAGCCTAGGCCAGTTCAGCCTGAACAACCCCTCACTCCTCTCTGGTGTCCTGGCACACCTGTCAGAGGGCAGCGTGGGGGCCCAGCGCACTGACTCCTACGGGCTTGGCAGGAGTTTGAGCAGTGGCTTGGATGCCATGCTGTCCCACCTTGTGAACCGTCGCAGCAGCGATGTGACGGGGGACGAGCGCTGCCGAGACCTGCTCGTGCACGCCGCATCTCAGGCGCTCCATGCCACGTCCGCGAACGGCCCTCAGCTGCACAAGCTCTCCTCTGCGGATGGCTTGTTTGGCAGGATGGAGTTGACTGACACGCCCGGTTTTAACTCCAACGGTATGTCTTTTGCACCTGCTAAGTGTTGCAAAGTTCCGCCGTCGCTTCAATGCATTCATCTGTTCATGTGCATGTTGTTTACTGCATGAGATGCGCAGCACCTCAAAAAGATGCTCTGGGAATGTCAATCACAGACGCGCTTGCTGCACTGGAAGCGCTCGCATGCACTTGCTGTAGGGTTGCTACTCGAGTTGTCGCGTTGGTCTCGTATATTGACTGTTGCTGAGTGTTTGTGACGCGCAGAGTCACCGCATGCCATGGGCGGCGGGAATGTTCGCTTCGATGCGACGAACACTCGTGGCGCGATGCCAATGCGAGCTCTGAACGCAACCCCATCCCCCGGCAGGAATCCTTGCGCCAGCCCTGCACATGGCAGCGTGCGTATGTCCAAGCTCAGGCGTGCCTCGGATAACCACAGCCTCGGGTCAGACCTCTCATCCGACTCGTTTGCCGCTAAGCCAGCTGGCGGCCGCGGTAAGCGGAAGGCGGACCACGAGGCGCCCCCCACCCCTGCTCTCAAGACGCAGAAGAAGCCCCGATCTGTCAAGACCAAAGCACCCAAGGAGTCGGCAGAGCTCATGGTCGCCGAAGATTCCAGTGCTGCATTGGGGGTGAGTTCTCCCACACCAATTCCATCTAGCGCTCTGCACTGCATTGCACTGGCCGCTTCAAGCGCATGGCATCAGCTTTGACAAGGCAGCCACAACAAAGCTCCCTCTCTTATCTTTGGTGCAACGAACGCCATGAATTGTGCTTCTGCATTCTCCAATATTAGTTAATTTTCCAATGCCTGCAGCATGGCAGACGACAAAGTCAAGCTTCAAGAAACGGTCGTGTGTGCGGTATTGCCAGGTTAGCAGCCTCAGTAACGGGCACATTGTGGACCATTGCCTGATCTCTCACAAGCTGTTGCAGATGTGGGCAGCTGTGGCGGCAAACAGGGAGCTGATTGACAAGGACGACGCGCTTCCAACCGATGCTGCAACCGGCCAGGGCATGCAGCGAACCCTCTCCGACCCTCTGGGCCTGGGGCCTGCACGCACCCCCATCAGCAAGCATGGCCGCCGCATCAACCCTCGCAAAGGCATCCCCATGCACGTCATGGCGACCTACGCCCTCCTTCGCCTCCCCTCCCATGAGGGCAACCTTACTGACATGGCCAATAAGATCGAAGAGAACCTTCTCTTCTGCAAGCAGCTGGACTGGACTCCTCGACCCGGCACTAAGACCTACCCAGGTGCGAGCGTCCTACTTCATACTCGTTGCCGGTGTCGGCTGCGCTAGGTTTGCTGTCACGAAATCTGGTGATGAGGCGATTGAAGCCAATCGTTGATGGAAACATGGGTGATGGACTGTTTCATGTGGCAATGCATGCTCGACAGATGAAGCGTTTTGATCTCCAAGGCAATCCTAGCTATCTTCTTTGTGCAACGCACATCAGCAAGCATCCCGATCTGTTCTTCAGGTGGAAGGACGCGCTGGTGGGCTGCTTCAAGCCCGGCCGATACCCTCACCTGATGAAGACGGACAGGAAAAAGGAGAGCCTGACCGTGTACACACTCATTGAGAAGGAGATCCCCGAGAAGTCCCTCATTGACAGCAGCTTCCTGGCGCCTGACCTTGGAACCTCCAGCAACCCGGGACCCCTCGCATCGCAGGCCTCCCAGTTCTTTGAGACGATCGTGCACCCATCATATGTGCCATCATCCCATCCCAACGCCACGGCCCAGCCATCCGAGCCGACGAACGATCGCCCCGATGCCTTGCCGTGAGCCCGCTGCCTGTCCCCCTGATCCTCACGCCCTCCTCCTTTGACTCCTTCCTTCGACTCAAGGCTCCCTTTTCTCTCCTGCAGAGTCCGCCATTAGCATTTGGTCTTCCTTTCACTAAAGGTCTCTTTCCCCCATGATCCTCGCACCTTCTCTTCACTGAAGGTTCCCTTTCCCCTCCTCAAGAGTCCGCCAGTAGCGTCTGGCCTTCCTTTCCAAAAAGGTCCTCTTCCCCCCCTGTCCTCGTACATTCCTTTCACTCAAGGCCCCCTTCTCCCCCTTCAAGACCATCGCCCCATCCCAATGCCACGGCTCAGCCACCCGAGCCGACGAACGATCGCCTCGATGCCTTGCCGTGAGCCGGTCACCGCCTTCTTCCCTCATCCTCGCACCACCTTCCTTCCACTAAAGGCTCCCTTTCCCCTCCTGAAGAGTCCGCCAGTGGCGTCTGGTCTTCTTTTCACTGCAAGTCCCCTTCCCCCCCATTCCTCGCACCTTCATTTCACTCGAGGCTACCTAACCCCGCTCAAGAGTCCGCCAGTATCGTCTGGTCCACGTCGGTGGGCTCTGCCTGTATTAATGCATTGCGTCAAAGTTGTCTGGATGCCACCTTTGGTGACTGCAAGCGGTCCTGTGAAATGGGTTCCTTGCACTTCAACCACATAGCAAACCGCGATTTCCAACAGCACATTCCCAGATTGCAGAGCTGGAACGCTCTCAGTGTCAACCTCGCAGCTTGGCAAGGTTGCAATGACCGGGGACTGTTTTGTTTCAACAGTCCTCCATAGTAAAAACCGAGGAACGGCAAGTCAACAATATGCACAATGCCAGGCATGGGCGTCTCCAACGAGTTGCAGGGATCAACTCAAGGACCAAAGGCTCGTGTCATCTTGATTATGTGAGCAACAGCCTCCAAGGCGAGGGAGGTTGCGCAATGCGCTAACACTTGTCCTGCAGCACATTGGCACTGTTCACTCATGGCAATCACAGGCCTGGTTGTGTGCTTGCGTCTGCTTGTAGTTCATCGGCGTTGCTTAATCCGGCGGTCGTACGTCATCATGGGCGTGACACTGCCATGAACTTGTGTCTTGAAGTGATGATGCACAATGTGTACTCATGATGTAGAATGCGTTGTGGTAGCGACTGTGGTAGCGACTCGTTCATGCACAGCGGCTAGTACAAGGTTTGTCATTACAACAAGAGTGGAGCCTTTGTTCACATACAGTCCTATGTATGTGTTTGGTACTAGTATCACTCAGTTGTGGACAATGGTAGATATGTCTGACAGTAGCTGTTTCTCATCTTATGTCCCTGTTGCGACGGATGACACTGAATGCATCTTCGTCGAAGCTCAGGCTGCAATACCTAAAGTTTTTTGGATGCCGGGCAAGCACGGTTGCAGGAAGGGATTTGTCTTGAGTTTGTTAAAGCTGCTGTCTGTGGTCGGCACGCCTCTGCAACGGTCGTTTGTCGTTGTAAATGTCATACGTCTTTCATGCGCGCCTCAAGGGCCAAGTTCTGTGGGTCGACCGCGATTGCTCATCCGGCGTTTGCCTGCGTGTTGTCGTGATCAAAGATCACCTGCGTCGTCGGCAGCATGCACAGAAGCTTGATCAGGGGTTCCATATCTGTTTGGGAGTGCCTGCAAAGACGCATCCACAGCCACCAATAGGGCACCTATGGTCAAGTGGTTAAACTGCCACCTTCGAATCGAGGGGTCTTACGTTCGAATCTTGGTTCGGCGCACGTGGTTTTCCGGTGTGCCCAGGACACTGATGGTCAGAGAAGTTGCTCTTGAAGCAAATTCCGCCGTAGACTACGCCTGTCACATTGGACGGAGTCCAAATTTTCATTTTTTCATTTGTTTCCACAGCCACCAATAGGGCTCCTCCTGGGAACAGCAATCTCGATAGCGGAGGACAAGAGACGCAGTGCCCACGCGTTTGGCCTGCAAACAACACGGGGTATCCAAAGCGTGCGGCAAGCTTGCGCTTCCCCAACGCAACCAGCTGATTCGCTGCAGCCAGACACGTCCGCAAGAGGCTGGTGCATGCAGTGATGCCGAACTCGGTATCTCAGACCGTCAAAACCACAATCTCATTGGTTCGTACAGATTGTGAATCGGTAAGGCGCTCGCAAACAGTACAAGCTCATACGCGTTCCGCCCTCACCACAGCACGTCACCATCCAGCGACCCAGAATCGCGAACGCGCTTGAGAGTAGCATGAACACGTTTAGAGTACCAAGCAGCGCTGCTACTCATTCGTCTGAGCCGTTTTGAGGAATGGCGGCCCGAAGTGAGCAGATCACGGTGACGCTGTGGGCGCCTGGACTGCTCGCGATCGTGTTGAGCGTGGTTGTCGTGGCGGTGCTAAGCCCGATGTGCAGGTTGACTGTGCTTAAGCTCGGGATGTCTGTGGCAATGGCGATTTCGGTTGCGGTCGTTGCTGTGCATGCGCTCGGCGAGACGGCGAAACCTCAACCCTGTGTCGTTCCATCGCGTTCGAACGAATTCAGTGTTGAGGTCCAGCTGCATGCGAATTGCAGACGCATGCGCACTTGACAATCAGCTATGCTGTTTGTTAGAAATGTGTAATCTCGTGCTGTCACTTTGACTTGGATGTGTTGAAGCTGTCGGAGATTGCGCAGATCCTGTACGCTTCGTAAACAGGCCTATTTCACCAGTCACAGACCGACCGACCTACTACTCAATCCAGATACAGGCACAGCGAAAGCACGGTCAAACACGAAATGCGAGCGAACAATCCATGAAAGCCACGCACATCTCTTTCTCCGCTTTTATATGTAAAAATGCAGTCGATTCGTTGTCATCCTCAGGCCGCGCGCCTTGGCGTTTCGGCTAGGCCAACCATCGCAGTTCACGCCCATGCACATGCCAAGCGCATTGCAGATGTATCGCTAGTTGCTGTTGCATCTTTGGTTGCCACTGCACCTGCATTGGCTGTTGATGTTGGTGGGGTCTCAGCCGACTCTTTCTTGGCTGTTGGCGGTGTCGCTGCTGCAGCTGGCTTGGGCACGGTTCTCCTTGCCACAGATCCCCAAAAACGCAGGAATGAAATGGCGCAGTCGGCAGGTGGTGACGAGATGGACTCTGTTAAGAAGTACTTCGACACAACAGGTACTTCACGCACCCATGCATGTTGGACGTATTATATCCATCAATATGCGTCGCGACATTGGAACGTTCACGATGCGATCACCTGCGTGGGATTCCTTCAAAACATCGCTTCGTGGCAAATTTATATATTTGTATATATAGGCATACTTTTCCATTGTTTAATAAGATGCACTGCATGCTGCATCGTTTTGGCACCTTTAACGGTGCGGTGTGTTCTATGTGGTATCTCGTCCCGAGGCTCTTGGCACCTGTGCGAATGCGGAGTGCATATCGACTTGTTGGTTCATATTCATGCTGATGATGTCTACATGGCGTTTGGATTCCCCGAATCTCAGACACCGTCGGCGGTATTCCAGGGTTTTGGAGGTGTAAGTGCATGTGGTTTACCCTGCGGCCTGCTTCTGTTTTCCAGTGGCATGAGTCTGCAAGATCACGTTTGATTTACAGGACTCAACGTCCTCACGCACACGTGTGCTGGCCATCTGTCTCGAAGCTTGCATTCTCCTCCTTTCCTGGAGTACTTGGGAGCTTCAACCAATCTGATGGGTTGTTGGCGAGCCAATAGGATTCTCGTCATTCATGAAATGCATGATCCCCCAGAACGGATTCAGATGAGTTAAACAGCAGTTGTCTGCTTGTTGGCTCCTCTTATGATATCTGGAGAGTCTTGAGGGACTCATGACTGACCAGGTTGTTGATGAAAGAATTATCAGTTGTAAGTCATATTGGCGTTGCATCGTGTGGAGCTGACCAGTCACATTTTATTTATGCACTTCATGTTCTGCTTTGCTACGGTGGATCTGGCATGAAGTGGGTGGTGGTCCAGCAAGAGCGCAAATGGTTTCTAGTGGCTAGGGGTGGCACGGTGAGGGCCATTTGGAGGGAAGCGACTACGGATCATTGGAGGTTGCAAAATGACAACCTGACGACAACAATCCATAGTACAATGTCACAGACGTAAGCTGAAAGACTTCAATGCATGATCAGACATCCATTGGTTGTGCCATGCCAGGGTTTGAGCGGTGGAATCGCATCTATGGCGAGACTGATGATGTCAACAAGGTCCAGTTGGACATTCGCATTGGACACGCGCAGACAGTGGACAAAGTTCTTAAATGGCTCGACGAGGAGGGCGGTGTCAAGGGTGTCACTGTATGCGACTCAGGCTGTGGCACAGGTGTGCTGCTGCTGTGCTGATAGCTTGCCATGCTTTCCAGCTCCGCCAGGATAAGTCTAGCGAACCCAGCTTGGAAAGTGCCATCAAGACAACGCAGAACAGCTATGAGTTCGAGCATAGTTCCATGGCCTAGAGCTTGCGGTGTGCTATGCAGCATGATTGTTGCTGTCATCGATGAAACCTAACCCCTAACCCCTGTTCCTCCGTGCTACACCCTGACCATGCTCACTTCCAGCATCGTACAGCTGCAGAAATATCTTGGGCTAGCGTGCCACCTGCATTGTATTCGTGAACTCTGATGCGGAGCTGAGGTCACAAACACTATGCATTGTTAGCTACACACAGGCATTGACCTCTCTTACAGTGTCTCGATTTGATGTGCGTGTGAATGACCCTGAGTCATTTTTTGACAATAGCAGGCGGTCAAGTCTTGTGCTGTTTGCGTGCAGGCTCCCTGGCAATCCCTCTAGCTTTGAGAGGTGCAGCTGTCAGTGCGTCAGACATCTCATCATCAATGGCTGGTGAGGCAGAGCGACGGTATAAGGAGGCCGTTGCACAGGGAGCAACACCACCAGCTACCCCACCCAAGTTCGAAGCTTTGGATCTAGAGTCAGTGACTGGGTCATACGACCTGGTGACGTGCCTTGACGTGATGATCCACTATCCACAGGTGCGCCATACTCTCACTTTTGTTACGCAGCGTGCTACGGAAAACGATAAGCCAGCAAGAAAGTTGCTGGGCAGCCAGTCCATCAGCTGCTGATGTTTGAGCAAGAATGAAGCAAAAGCACAGTTTTCATATGTAGTCTTGTGATCTGCCGAATTCTGCCAAACCACGATGCTGCTCCTCTTGACCTCTTTTACCTTGCAGTTTCTAGGATCCTGCTTGCAGAATTTCTTGTGTCATCATGCTGCTGCTCATGCTGTAACGTCGAATATGATTTCGTACTCGTCTTTGATTAGCGTTGGTAATGGTAGCACTAAATCCCGAGCAGAACTTGGAGGTAATGACGATGTTGGTGATGGTAGCACTGATGCTCAAGCAGTAGTTGGCAAAGTCCATGTGAATGAGATAGTGTTATAAAGATACATCATCATCTCTATAGACGTGTGCGTCCCTATGCAAAGCATGCGCAAGACGTACTTGGTGGACTGCAGGACAAGGTGGATGCAATGATTACACATCTGGCGAGCCTAACGAAGGACAAGCTCATCATTTCCTTTGCACCCAACACTTTGTCGCTCCTGATTTTGAAGCGAATCGGCGAGCTTTTCCCGGGACCCTCCAAGGCGACTAGAGCTTATTTGCATAAAGAAGAGGACGTGGTTGCAGCTCTGGAGCGCGCAGGCCTCAAGGTCGTCAAACGCGAAATGACTTCCACGTCCTTCTACTTTTCCCGATTGCTTGAAGCTGTCCGGGCTTGAGAGCCCTTGATTTACATGTTTGTTTATTGTTCCAGAAGTTTTGATGGAGGTTGCTGGCACGGCAAACCGTTGTGCTTGTAAACTGTATGCCTAACTATGCTGATTATTTTTAATCAAGGTGTCCTCGCCCGCGTTGACGATGCAGAATTTTGCACTGCCATACGACACATACATGGCTTATGGTTGATTGTTGACTTTATGCCTGGTGTTTGATTAGCTTGTGCTTCTAAGCTGAGTTGGGGCTACCTGAATATTCATGGCTTGGATACCACAAGGTAGTCGTTCATGTCCGCGATTGCTGTGGAGAATGCAGCGGCAAACTCCACTCCAGAGTTTAACTCTGTAATACTTTGAGGCTACTCTCGTAGACGCTGATTGCATGATCTATAGAACACACGCCCTGAATTGGGTCTACACAACAACATTATCAGACAGGCAATCTTTCTCATTGATCTCACTGATTCAATTTCATGGCAGGTTGAAGCATGGCCTACTAGATTTTTAAAAATGCACACCCTCTATACCGCTTTAAAGGCAGCCACGTCTTGGGGGTTTCAAATTGGCACATTGATTGACAGCAACATCGACCATCGAGATGGTTCCACACACCATTCCTGACTCCACAGCAGCATGATCTTGTATGTATCAGCGATATGGCATTCCCGTTGATATATATATATATATATATATATATATATATATCGGGCCGCGAGCGCACGTACGCCGCTCGTGATGTCATCAAGCGCTGCGAGGGCAGCAACGCCGCTTTCGATACGACCAACATCAGCAGCGAGACATCTCGCCTGTTCAAGGCACCAGGCGTACCACCGGCTGAACTGCGCCTCAAAGTCAACGCGCCAGTTCACATCATGCTGAATGTCGACAAAACTGAGCGCCTCGTCAAAGGCGCATTGGGCGTCGTGGTTGAGCTGAAGGGCCACACAGTCGCCGTGCGTCTCAATGACCCGACGGCTCCCAATCGCGACATCTGGCACCTGCCCCGCGTCTGTTTCCAGTTCAAGCCCGCTCACCTCCCTGTGGAAGTCACACGTTACCAAGTACCGTAGCGGCTGGCTTGGGCTTCGACTGTGCACCGCATTCAAGGTGACGACCTTAACCGCGTCGTCATCGACCTCCGTCACCCTTTCTTCACGCACGGACAGCTACACGTTGCCAGCAGCAGAGGCCACGATCGCACGGAGACATGCTACTTGGTAGACCAGACAGACATGCATGACGGCTTTGACGTTGTCAACATGGTGATTCCGCAAATGCTCTTTGACGAGGACCTCTGATTATGCTGATTGTGCATTTCTGGCAAATGTGGTCATGTCTGTCATCATCTCTATGGTACGTAGTTTCACTTGCTTACATGACCAGTCTCGCCTTCTGATCTTCACTTCACTGGACTATTCTTGACTTTACATCGCTCTGCTTGGTTGTTTTCAGTGAGTTTCTTGCTTTCTTTTCGCTTCTTATTGTCAATGAAACTACCCGTTTGCATGGGGCCACAAGGCATGCTATCTGCCTGTATCGCAAGTTTGCGCGGGCCCGAAGGGCGCGCGGGGACTTGTATATGTATATGCATGAGGCGCGTACTGAAATTGTGCGATACACAAAAAGGAAGCTGTACGAGCCACCGCATGTTTGCAAACACCAAACGACCTCGCAAACCATACTGCCGGCCCATAACTGGCTCGCCATTTTGATTTAGTTATTTGAACTCACGTCAAGCGACAGGCCGGGCCATAACATAGACAATGTTGTATCACGATACTATGTCTGTATGTAGCCAAACCTCAGCATCCTTGTGTCACAGAAGGGTCGAGCCAGATGCTCAAAAGTCAACGTGAATGGCAGGGACCAAGTCCTGCACGCCATTGGGTGTGCGGCAGATGGGGCACTCAGGCTTCTGTTGGCACCACTTGACCACACAATTCCAGCAGAACACGTGGCCGCACTTTGTGGCGCAGGGGTGTGAACGTGCCGACAGGCACAGGGCACACTTCTGCTGGTCATGCACGACAGCACTGGCTGCTGCTGAGGACTTGCCTTTTGTGCTGTACCGCTCGCTCTGCAGCGATGCCTCTTGGGCCAGCACTACCAGCGCATTAGAGGCGTCCTCGCTGCTTGCGCCTTGCGATGATCGCGCTTTTGAACTGCACATTAAACAACATTCAAGTGAGGGGAGCTCCGAAACAGTCGATTGCCTATCGATAGGCATTTGCCATGTCCTGCCACAACAAACATAGCGCGCAGTGTTTAGATAGCTCGGGCATTGGAGATTCCCAAGTATTTCTCGGAGTTGCCCTGTCCATGTGGATGGGGTAGTGTTGTAAAAGAGACATCATTACATCACATAGATAATGGCAGGACAAAGACGCATCATCATCATTACCATTGTACATCGACCCGCAACTGGTTTCGTCTATGCGCACCACTCTCAGTTAGGTTTGTGTCGCAGCATGGCTACTACCCGGCTCGTCTGCCCCGTGGATGCAGGGCTCATCCCAAGCAATAGCCTCATTTCTGACCTAAGAAAGGAACCTCAGTCATTCAAATGAGCAACGATCGACAGGCGAATGACTATGATGATTATGATTGTGACTCAGCATCGGCCTATGCAGGGGCAATGCTGTCATGTACCGGCGCTCTCTTCAAGGTTTGGCTCGTTCGAGCGGCCCGCGCGTTTATGACACGCTTGCTTGTTCCGACCGCTGAGGTTCAACGATCTGTATCACTTCGAATGTGCTGTCTTGCTTGCTTGTTGACTGTTCCCTGCCACTATCTGTGCGATGTAATGATGATTAGGCTGTATGAATCAAGACAACGAGAGGTGCGATCCATACCTCAGTTGCCAAGCCTGCACAGCTATCTGCACCATCAGCAAAACGCCCATGACGCCGTAGTATGGCCGCGGCTGAATGGACGAGCCACTGTAAACGTACGAAGTGCCAGTGATGCGCTTTGACGCTTGGTAATAGCGGCCGTAGATGTAGAACAAGGCGAGATGCAGCTGCGGCAGGAGCGGCAGCCATGTGAAAACAGTCCCTAGATGCGCTCGTGACCAGGCAAAAACCGCCCGTTTTGCACGGCGTGCTGCTAGTGCTAGTAACACGCCTACCTGCTGTACAGTGACCATTGCAGAAGCTGCTTGAGCCCTTGGTGCGGGGCGGGGTGACGAGCATGCAAATGTGCTGTTACCAGTACCTTCCTCGCGTGGGATGGTCGGAGATAGGTGAGCACTGGAGTGGTCGCTGCTACTTGCTAATGTGTCCAGATTGATACCGGTTTCTTGTGGCGTCGATGTGCTGCAGACCCCCTGTGGACTTGGTTGGCGTTTCTGAGAGGCCTGGTCGCCCATGCCCTCAACCTCACATCCCGCATTAGCACTGCCATTTTTCTCGGGCACTGCTGCAAGAGATTGCGTAATTTCTGAACACATTGCGGTCGTGCTTCTCTCAGCGCCGATATTCCTCAGCGCATCTGGCTCACTGGCATCGTCAGGCGAATCTGGTTCGCTTTCCTGGAAGTGTGATGGCAGACATGCCAATATGTACGGGCCAAACGC
This sequence comes from Nuphar pumila, assembly GCF_984573655.1. Taxonomy (NCBI): domain Eukaryota; kingdom Viridiplantae; phylum Streptophyta; class Magnoliopsida; order Nymphaeales; family Nymphaeaceae; genus Nuphar; species Nuphar pumila. Next base: position 32,610 of record NW_028323456.1, on the reverse strand, counting down.
CTTGATTAACACCTGAATGGCAGCATTCAGGGTGCTTGGCTGCAGCTTGGACGCTGCCACTTGCAGCAGGTCACAGTACTCCTCCCCGAGCGTTTGCTGGCCTATACCTGCAGCTCGCCACCCCGGGTAAGCTTGGAACGATTGTGATACGCGATGTTCGCTGGCACGGTTCCAGGTCTCGAAAATACAGACATCAAAACTGCGAATACGACGTACCAGTGGAGGAACCATAGTACAGCAAGCCAGCCAGGATTCGCAGGGCGTCTCGGTGTCGAAACACCGCTGCAGGGCCGAGTAGGAGCTGCACAGCATCATTGATGGACGTCTCTAAGATACCTAAGCATAAGTCGTCTTTCTGTGCCGAGCGTACGATGTCGGGCTGAGCTGCGAATGGAAATTGCTGAGGAATGGAACATGATGATGGACTCGTCTCAGGCACGATCTCCGTCATGGTCGGTACGTGCATCAAGAAGATGTATTATTCATAAATTGCAGAAGAAGGTGATTTCGGTGGGTACTGGATGAAAAATGAAACAGGTAATGAGCGCAAGGCTGGATAATGTCAGGGTGCACACGCCAATGTCTGGCACCCTTCCGGGTCTCAGTACCGGAAGCTACTCTGAAAGGCAGACACGTAACACAGAGTACGCATGGCTTCTGGCATGGGTAACTCCGTGATAGCATTGCGCTGCAGCTGGAGGACATGTCGCTGTCCCAATCATTCCGTTTGGCGCCAAATCCACCTCGTATTGCAGTTCGAGTTCTGGCACGACTTCTGCGGGCACACTTGCTCCAGGACGAAGCTGACACTGCTGGATACATATGCACTACATACAAGTACGTGCGTTGTATGCTGCTCAGCAATTGCACCTGCGTCCAGCTTTGTCTTAGCGTAGTCACAATCCTGCGAGTGGCCATCGTCATACATCCATGCGCGGAAGTATTTCTGTCGCCCCTCGTGGCACTACCTTGAAGGTGAAGGTGATATCTAAAAGGCAATCGCATTTAGTCCGCGTGTCAGAACCTGCTGCTGCACAGATTGCCAGCTCCCCTAACGGCGCAGCAAGCCCCGCCTCAGAGAGTGGACAGCCTCGGTATATCATCAACGAAATCCCGCAGACTAGGTGGCCAAAGGGAATTCCTCCAGTTATGGGTGCTCATCTGATGCCATCCGGGTCTGTTGCGCCAATCAGCACATCTCGGGGTGCAGGCGACGGCATCGTTCCTCACACGTTCCAGTATCATTCAGAGGTGACGAATGCCAGCGTAGTCCAATTTCTCAATTTCAATGGAGCAGCGCAGGGTATGGCGTCCATGGTGGCGCAAGCCAGCGCGAAAGCCATCGCGGAGAAGGGCTCATTTACGGTGACTCTTTCAGGAGGCAGCATGATCAAAGCATTGGCGGAGATACCCAAGGTCTCTGGCGTCGACTTCAGCAAGTGGTGGGTGTTCTTTGTAGACGAGCGGAACGTCCCTTACAGTGACAACGACAGCACTTACAAGGGAGTGAACGAGTCGCTCTTTAGCAAAGCTGGTATTCCAGCATCTCAGATTTTCGCTATCCATGAAGGCCTCCCAGTGGACAAGGCCGCCATCAACTACGAGGGTCGTATGGCAGGTGTGTCTCCAGAGGTACTGCCACGGAATGACGATGGCTTTCCAGTGTTCGACTGCATGCTGCTGGGTGTGGGGCCTGATGCGCATGTTGCATCCCTCTTCCCAAACAGCGACCAGCTCGGTGAGAAGCACCACTGGGTGGTGCCAGTCAGCAACTCACCAAAGCCGCCACCTGAGAGGATCACGATGACCCTGCCGGTGATAAATGCAGCCAAGCAGTGCATCTTCCTGGCAACAGGTGCAGGCAAAGCAGAGGTGATTCAACGGATTTTGGAATGCCAAGCGCTGCCAGGAGCTGTCCCCGCGCAGCTTGTGCGCCCAGACAACGGCGAGGTTATCTGGCTGCTGGACATCGAGTCCTCGGAGCAGCTGCACATCCAGAAATGGGAAAATGCCAAGGCATTTCCTCGCACCGAGATGTAAGCTGTAGCCCACGGAAGCTTTCCCTTGGGTTTGGTACTTTCGTGTTGTGCATGCACGAGTGTTTCATTGTTTGCTTTCACACTCTTCCTTTGCTCGGCCAGCTGCGCGTGCCACCTACATCTTCATATGGGTTCATTTGTTTTAATTCTTGCCAGCAGCTTGCTGTCTGAATGACGGATTTCTAGTTTCATCAGGCAGCTGTCGCTGCAATATGTTGGGTCAGCAATTGGTGTCAGCATTCAGGTATCCAGCATGTTCTTCCATACCGTTACCGTAGCGCAGTGAATGAGGACGCACTTCATGCTTGTTGTTTCTAAGTTTTAGAAGATCAACACATGTAATTTGGAGACTTCAATCAGTTTCAGCTCATCATTTATCTGTTCTCCTTTCATGCTTGATGCACCCTGACATCTACTTATGTTTTGTCAGCACAAACATAAGGGTTGGTGCATTGCATGCATCTACTGCTGTGCACATGCATTTCCTCATTTGCTGACATGACTGCCTGGCTTGGACAGGCGTTTCGAGCATTGCTCAAAGCTGCTTGAAGCAGGGAATTGTAGCATTTATGCAGTGCATGAATGAAAGCAGATACCATGAAAGCACTTTGCAGTCTCATTGGAGTCAACCGTGTCAATCAAACTTCTCCCAGTCACACAATGCGGCACTTCTCACCAAACTTGCCTACTGCATGGGTGTTGGAGTGTGAAGCTGAAAAAGAACAGAAAAGAGATACGCCAGCCCAAAGAAGTCTCGACATTGACGAGACAGCCAAGGGTAAGCTGACTGGTCTTCCTCATGGTCTAGTATTGGGCACTCACATTATGCAGAACACAACCAGGCCACCGACGTAGCTGCAGGCTTGTGCAAAACATGTTTCAGCATCTGCAGACAGAACTGCTCGCAGCGCTTGTTTGGGGGCTGGGCGTGGATCCCAGTCAATTGATTCATACATTTACATTTACTGTAGTGTCTACATAAAGCATTCCACAGTGACAATTCCGAACGTCCCTTCACTGGTGTAGCCGCGCACGTTGATTCAGTGCTGAACTCGGTTGTTGATGGTGGCCGTGCCCTCGGATGGGCTCGGTTGTCCATCCTTCGAGCGTCTTCGGAGGGAGGTCGCCTGACGCACGCAAGTGCTCTGAAACATATAAGGCCGAAGCCCCTTATAAGAGCACGCCCATGTCGGCGCATTCAGGTTCCCGATAGATTATGAATGCACCTGAAGAAAGTTATGTACTAGCCGGCGTTTTTTTTCTCCGCTGTGAGAGTGTAGGGCTGAAGAAACTGGACGTAAAGAAAACAGTGCGATGCCTGGTACTGGCGTTGACCTTAACCGCCAGACACGCATCAATGCGCCAAGTGGCGATCGAAAAAACGTCCACCAAGTATCTCGAGATAGCTGAAGATTTGTTGAGCCAAAGTATATCCATTACGTACTTCGCCTGCTGACACAGTGACAGCACCCGAACACGGGGATACCACAGCCATCTTCGTACCCTGCACTTCATTTGCAGCAAGAGACATACTACTCGCACTGATTTTCAGAACAGCTCAACTTCAGCTGATTGTAATTTCAGCTGATTTGTCCTCTGTCGACCCGAGCGTCGCTTTACAACATGGATACCGCTGTGACACTTGAAACGCGTAGGAGAAACGAAAAATCAATTCACGATGACCATCGTAAGCTACAGGAAAAAAAAATGGAGAACGCTGGATTTCTCGTCAAAGAGCGCCATTCAGGTACGAGGTTCCGGGATCCCGGCATGGCAAGCTGTTGGATTTTGTTTTGGCATTCCCAGCTTCAGCGAGGCATTTTTACTTGCAATTTTATCTGTGGCTGATTGATTTCGATCGAGCCACCGGTGTGGATGTTTCGTTTCGGGTCCGGCATCAGGGGTGCGCGAAGGTGCATGCCGACCTCCGAGGACTGCAACTTTTCATGCGGGGCCAAACCAAACCGGTAAACTGTAGCCAAATGCGTCCATATAACACCCAGGTTGCAGTGTGTGAGTGATTTACTGGGAATCGTGTTGGTTGCGGAAGCGCCAGCACATGGCAAGGGTTTGCTGCAGAGATGACACGACGTAATGCAAGTCATTCGCGTGCTGTCATCAGAGATCAGCGATCAAGTGTGTTCGCATCACGTTATTTGTCCTCTTTCTGGCAGCCTGATACTGTCCATACCACTTCACAGGCTCAGTCCGCATTGCAAATAAGTGTCTTAGAATCATGCACCAATGGCGACAAGGCTGTTGCTCTGAAGCCATCAGTGTAGACTTGCACAGAACGCTTATCACGACTGGCAGCAGACAATCAAGTATTGCAGTCCAAGATCAAGAAGATCTGGTGGAGAAAAAGAGCAATTTGACTTACACATGGTTGTGCAGCTAATGGACACCCATTCAAGGCAATGCCCAAGAAGGGTGGGAAAGGAGTGGGAAACTGGGGAGGGTATGCAACCACCCATCCTGTATATTTCGAGCTGCTTTTCGTTGTGTTGGTTGCTGTTGTATCAATTGCCTCCAAAAGAGCGCTTGTTGGTGTGCATGCCGCTAAGAATCATGCACATCTCACAGATCGTAATGGAGGGGAGTGGGAACTGCATTTGCAGCGTGCTTGCTTGCATGCTTGGCTAATGTGACATGTTGCCCCACAGCCCATTGTAATGGATTGCAGGAAATGTCACTTTCAGCTGGCGGCCTAAGCAGGTGCAGGTGCATGCACCGCTGTATTGAGGTCTCTTGTTCTCCTTGTGCACACAATTATCATACGCATATTTGCATGCACATATCAAGCAGGCCATGGGCTTTTTACCCCTTCAATTGCTTGCCCGCATTCTGTCTCGTAGCGGCGAGTTGTCGCTGGTATTTTTGCAATGGTTGCGTGTTGCCCTATTGCACAATCAGGTTTGTTTGCTGCCGCTGATTCGTAATGCAAGTATGTGTTGAGCATTGCAGAGTCGATGAGGAGATTGACCTTGGCATGGAGGATGTGGTGGACGATGTTCATCACAACAATAGCCAAGAGCCCAAGATCGTTTTAGATTGAAAGGCCCTGTCATCATCCAATGCAATCAGTTAAGGGTTGCGTTGGCAAGAAGGAAATTACCAGGAAGGTGAAGATGCGGTGGAAGCGTAGGGATGTGATGCTGTAGGCTGTACGCTGCTTTGCAGCAATGGACGATGACACTCTATAATACGAACGAGGTCCAAGTGCACTGCCATGCATCAGTTGTTCCTTCCTGTATCGAATGAATAATGGCTCAGACGCTTTCCATGTGTCTGGTGGCGTGCTGCATGACCATCAATGCACGATATTCTTAGATCCAGTCGTTCCGTCCTTGGTTCCCTGCAACCACCATTTGTCTTGGAACGGCGCATTCTCATCTATGGGGAGTTCCAACAAATCCCAGTTGTAACCTGCCGATGTACTGTTGCCGATCTGGAGCTCTTGTCCACGACATGATGAAGCTGTCAGCAAGGTGTGCTTGAGGGTTGTGAAGAAAGCATCCTCTTTCCAGTTCAGGTTGGGACGTTTTACACATGAGATCCATATCAAGTTATGTTTGCATGGTAACAATAACTAGCCATGGCTTTCCTGTTGCTTACTGTGTGCAATGCACTGACTTTGTACGTGATCCAAGACGCACCAAGCATCATCACTCAATTTGAGTGTTCGATTCAATCAAAGCAGAGTCGGTTCGTGTTCCCGCATCATTCTCACCGTTACCAGTGTTGGTGCTGGCTGTTTCCTGTGCCTTGCTTTGGCTCGTTAACAATCGGATGAGGTCGATGTCATCGACGATGACACATGGACATGTGTGAATCTCCACACAACCCGTTTACTATCACGAGAATCCGGTTCCGTGCGTTTCATGCGTGCCAAGGAGTAGTAAAATCCAGTTTGCTCTGTTTCACATAGTTGTTTGTTATTCCTATCACTGGATTTGACAGAAATGATGTATAGGGGTTGGAGATACGCGTTCGACGTTCGCGTCTGGGTGCGATGTCTAGGACGCCATTGCCTCTTAGTGCTACTTCTCGAGGCGTGCTCCTTACTTGTAAATGCTATTGGTACGCTTCATCTTGTTGTGTCTGTCCGCTCCTCCCTTTTGTCACTTCACGTTGAATGTTTGTGTTGATGGGAAGCAGATGGCAGGCCCTTTCAATGGACTCCAGAGGCTTTCAAGGCCGACATTCAAGGTCCTCAAGGCAACCTGGTCTTGTTCTTTGCACCATGGTTCGCCTCTCATCTCTTGAATAAACGCAAGGACACCTCTGCTATCGCTGCCTTCGTCAAGCGCAAAGGAAGACTATCGCATTCAGATGCAACTATTGGGAGCCGATGCAGTCGCGTAATATCAAAAGCTCACAGCAGACGTTATGGCGCGATTTCTTCCCAGGTGAGAAGCCTTGAGCTGGTTCGCATGCAGGTGCGCCATCTGCAAGCAGATAAAACCAACATGGCAGCAGGTGGCAGAAGCGGTCCATTCTGACCCTGCCCTCAAGCGCTGCGTTCTAGTCGGCCAGCTCGACTGCAATGAGCATAAGTACGTCGTCCCACTCGTATGCCGATGTATGACACCACACCCCCCCTTGTGCAAACCCCTTTCTGTTGTAAACCGAAGTTACACACTCGTGGCTTCAAACCCGACACATGCTCCCTCTACGCACAGGAACACTTGAAACGGCGACAAATGGTGGCAGGCTAAGTTTTTTTTGGACCCTGTGGACACACCTCATGGGTAATGTGATCTGCGTGAGGTTTATCGCACACAAATCAGAGCTCCCCTTGTTTCCACTGTCCATATCCTCTGGTGCGTGTGTGGTGGGACCCAAGTCGATGAAACTACTGACAAAACCGGGCACAGAAGGGGGAGTGCCTACCTGCCTTGTCTGCAAGGCGGAAGGCGTCCATGCAACCAACAAGCAATCGCCCACGATGCAGGGTGGTGTGATCATCGCGGTGCATTTACTCAAGGTCATGATGTCTTGCAGTGCATTCAGCCACGAAATGAAGGTAACAAAGTTTCCAGATATCCGGTGGTACCCGAGCGTGTTCAGCCATTCCAAGCGTGAGCAGAGATATGATTTTGGCACCAAAGGCCTCGAGTTCCCCGATATCATGGCATTCATTCACCAGAACTGCGCGTCAGCACACAAGTTTGGGAGGGTTCTGGTGCTAGACATGATTGCTCACAGTTTTGTGGAGGTGCGTTGCAGCCCACGGTTCTGCCAATGCACTGCCAGTGCCACTGTCTCAACAAAATTGCCACGACTCGGTCGAGATGATGTGCAAAAGACGCATGCCACCAAAAACCTTGCTGCTGCATTACTCTAGCGCTCAATTTGTCTGCAGCATCTGCACCAATCAGGCCATGGATATATCAATTTCATTTGCATACCAATACTGGTCACAAGAGCTGCCAGACAGCATGATTTGTTCAGTCATGTTGGCTTGAAATATTCAGTGTTACCATCAGTCAGGACACCCGCGGTGAGCAGATTTTTCGGGACCAGTCCCACACTCATCATCTCCCGACCGTGACCCCAATCTCACGACTACTGCTTTTCGATTGTGGAACCACTTCAAACCACTGCTAGCTGTCCGGTTCCAGCTGCGTGCTCCACATATCACCACGTAGGTTATCTTGGCACTTCTCGTCATCAGCACTGTCACACTGTGAGCGCTATGATGTACATGTGTGCTTTGAAAGGATGATGGGACGTAATTACGTACAGATTGCAGCTCAATTTGCAGTCTCCAGGCACCACTTCAGTTCCCTTCGCGGATCCTTCCATCAGGCTTCATTCTCAGTGTCTAATTGCATGCTCCCATTTTCATCCTCTTTCCCCTGTAATTTTACCATCATTTTCTCGTGGCACACTCATGCTGCAAATCGATTTCACTATGGGATACCACTCTGGGTGCAGTGGCTTTCCTCTTTGCATGAGGCGTCAGTAATGACGGTAGAGACTGTGGTGGCACAGCCTTTTATCTCCAACCTGGCATGTTTGCAGGCACATGAACTTGCTGTAAAGGAAGGTGCACGCGAGCAGCTCAGCACAGTGGTGACAAAGCTGCCACGTGAACAGGAAAAGAGTCTTGGTGAGCGGTACCTTGCCATCATGGACAACGCGCTGCAAGCAGGGAACGCCACGCTGGAGTTCTTTCAGCAAGAACTAGATACAACAGAAACCCTATTAGACAACAAGGTACACATCAAGAAAGATGATGCCCAGCTGCTGTTGCACCACAATATATTGCTCGGTTTCATACATGGAAGTGAATTTCAGCGCAATACGGCTCACATGCGCGCTGAGTTGTAAAATCGCTAGGGTACACCAGCACATACAGTTGTGTTTGTATGTTCTGCTCAATCGTGAATTGAGCTTGGTCAATTTTGCACTTTGCAGCATGTTTGTCTTGTATTTAGTGCTGGCGACCATTGTGAATTCTCAATCACTGTGGCTGTGGATTGTTAAATTACATTTGGAGACGTAACTGTCACTACAAGGCCACCAAAACAAGCATGACTCAGAACCAACTCAGTACCCATCAAGAAGCAAGATGTGTAGTCTACTTCAAGGAGAAACCTTGCAAAAAAGGGTGACACCGGTCGCGCAAATGTTTGGGCAACCGGGCGTCGAGTGCATCCAAGATCTCCTGGGGCTTGTGGCGCGCCGAAAAATGAATGAGAAGAATGGCTTCATTCTGCACATGACCTTGGACTTAGTCACCACCAGTAAAACATTTGGGCAACATGTCAAGCTCAACATGGCAGCTACAACCCCAACATTGCAACCTCGACGACCAAACCCCCCTTCCCGGGGCACGAGCCTGTGTTGTTGCGCTGTCATCTCAGGTGGGCCATGAGGGCTGGATGACTATGTCAACATTCCACCAGAAGGCACCAGTTGAACAACATTGTCAATGCAACGCACTTTGCAGTCCAGTACTACAATTTACCCTCAACTTCCATGTGCAGGGCCCCCCATCAAGGGCGCACCCATATGCAACACCCACTTGCTGGCAGCAGTCTAATTTGGGCATTGCACAGGCCGAACGCAGTGTGGCGAGCAATTTGCAGTTGTGGTACTCTTGATGTCTTGAGGATCAAAAGAATGCCAACGCTCTTAGAAATATGCTGCATATCTCACCCATATGATGGCGCAGGGACGGCCTACCTGAAACTTGTCTGCATGCTCGATGAGGTCGTCGATGTGGAGGTGTCCTCTCGACTTTGCACCTGCCTTATCCACCTTGTCATCAATAAATGTGAGTTCCATGATCATCAGCTTTGCCGTGAAAACAGCAGCATTTCCCTCCAAATGAACAAAATCAATGCACGTGTCCCCCGTAAAGGCAACCTCCACCACCTGCATGGCACATGCAGTGCGTTGTCGCCCAAAACTCCAGGTATTTTGTCGCCTACAGCCTGAGCGCCTGTCTCATCAACGTGCACGAAGTACTCAAGGCTTATGCAGCTGCACAGCTGAAGCGAGGGAAAGCGACGGGGTGGAAAGGGTGCAGGCCAAACCTCTCCTTTGCTCAGAGACAGATGTACATCTATGCAGACCAGAGCACTCCGGAAATTCGAGGCAGGGCGACCCCGCGTAATGGTGCCAACGCTTCGTCCATGTGTTGAAAATCCGTCGCCCTTTGTAAGGCACCTCACCTCTGCCAGAGCCTCTGGACAGGTGCACCAAGGCACCTATCTCTCGAGATATTGGCACCGAAGCACTCCATCACTGAACGTAAGTGCAAGCGTGGCTTTCATGACCAACAAGGACGAGAGCGATGACGTGTCAACACACTGTCGCACTTCGTCTAAAAAACTTGGCACAAACACATAAGGGTGGCTGTCATGATTGACCAGCACGAGTAGTGACAGACGCACACAACCCCAGTTTGAAGCAGACAGGCCGTACCTCGATGACGTCTGTGATGGCAATACCTGCTTTCTTTGCCTTTATGAGCACTTGCTTAGGCTGACCCTCGAATTCTGGCTTCAGCTTGGTCCGTTGTGAGCACACCATGTATCCCTGTGATGGGATGACATGAACTGTCTTGAATGGGCGAATCACATGGTGAGCAGACAACCTCACCTCATCCCCAACCTGCAAAACTTGCCATTGCAGGTTCGTGTTCTGGACCATATAATGCAAGTAGCAAGCCGAATAAAGACAGAGTGAATCCCGCAAATCGCATGCATCATGGTGGCATAATACTCGCAAGGCAACATGGTGGCTTCTCGTGCGACTGCGAAGTTGCGCAGCTACAGGTGTCAACTTCGAAATCAGTGCCACCCATCGCACATGAACCCCAGAGACAAGTGAAATTGATGCTGGATGTGCAGTACTGCAGTGCAGTTCTCAGTGCACAGGAGACCACAGGCATAAGTGCAATCGATCCTGGATGCATGTGTAATACGGCAGTGTGGTTTTCAGTGCACAGGGGACCATTACCTCGGTCACATGAATCTCGGCTGGCAGAGGCTCTCCTTCGAGACCGGCATGGATGTCGAGCATCTGCTGAACTGCCCGGCAGCACTGTGGTATGCTGTACACCTTGCTGGGACCCTGCTTGAACAGGTTTCTGCGTACCCGCCCGTCGAACGTTAGGTCTCAAAGCTGGTCACTGCATGCACCCAAGGACACTGATGCAGCAACAATCATGCAGCAGACCCCTATGGTGTGGCTGCATTTTATAGCCCCAATTGTACTCGCCAGGGCTAGGCAGATCCTGTCATTTGTGCAGCAATCTCAGCAGAAAGCATTGGTTCCTGCGTGCAGACGAGAGAGACAACTCGTACTTCATGAGACACAATCGAGCTGCGGCAACATACCTTGTGGCAACATGAAATGCTATGCCTCCAATGTGATCCATGTGGCCATGAGAAATAAAAACATTCTGGTGGCTTATGGCTCGCTGTGGGCAGCGCCCTATGTCGAACGCCACTTTCAACTGAGGCAGCAGAATGCATGTTTCCTGTGTGCCACACAGCGTCAGACTAGTGCAGACCATTCAGATCTCATCTTTAATCGGTTTGCCTGGACTAACACTAACACAATTTGTGTAAAAAAAAAGTCCAAACTGATTGCAAAACCAGGAGTCTTCAAACCGTGGACAAAACAGTGATATTCGAGCCCGTTTCCGCCAAGCATAATCCAGAAGTTGCCAAATGGATGCTCGACTGCACAAGGCTGAGCTTTTGGTACACAAAATGAAGCAACAATACACAAAAGAGGTAACGAATTCTTACCTGCCCTGCAACGGAAACCCCTTCAACGACCCACCCACACAGGTTAACAGGCGTCCTACTGCCGGCTACATCTGCTGTTGGCTGCTCCGGATGCACCGTCTCCATGCGGACAGTAGATAAACGCGCCAAACTTTGATTTCGCCTCGAACGGCTACACCTTTTTACTGCAGACTTATTGTCAAGAAACAACGCTGCAGGCTGTGACATGTCTCTTGATTGGATGCGAACCACTGGCTGTGACGAACAGCACGACACACAAGAGACTGCATATTCACAGCCGCAGACTAGCTGCCAACAGCAAACACATGCTTTCAATCACGCATCTCCATATGCCCGTTTCATATGCTCGACAATCCTTGCACATGTATTAAAGGGTGAAAGCACTCACCCGAAATGTCACTCGGTGCAGAATGGTATTCAATATGTAGTATGCCTCAGAGAATTGGTCACGACTCTTCTTAAAATGTTTTTGGCTGCTTGAGTGCCGATAGTTTCGCCCTGTCAAGGCAAAACGTGCCTTCTGTGTCCGGCTATCGCTGGCTATCGCTGGGCACTCAGAAATGTATCAGACCACATGTTGTGTCGTTGACAATGCAAGCCTGACAGTAACGATTCAGTACCTTGATGTATAGAAGGAGCATGCCTGCACCTATTGTCGGCGTGTGATGTTGCCGCATCAACCTGCACCAGGTAAGCTGCAGGGTCCCCCACCAGATGATGGGCAGACGATGACTCGATGGTAGTCGAAAGCAATGGCGCCGATGAGATTTTCCATTTTTGCGTCGACGTTTGTGCTTACTGCGCTTGTACAAGGGCCACCGGTCATCTTTGCTCAAACCCAGACCGCTGGGTCAGTCCCATATAACTTCAGCGTGCAAGATATCGACCCAAGAGGACCATGTAAGGTGGATGTACTTGCCATATGTTCTCAATACTTGAAGGTGCGCGTTGTTTCTCCAGCTCAAGTCCTGAACGCATCTGCTCCGCGAGCCACTCAGCGAACGTGGGCACGCCTACAGCGTTATGGGCGTGAAATGAAAATCAGGACATATCGTGAACGAAATGTTTCTTACATCAATTGCTTCGAGCCTGGTTCTATAGGCTTCGGCCAGAAAGCGTTTAGCGTTCTGACTATCCTGGACAAAACAATTCTGCGATTCGATCGCTGATAGTAGCATGTACGATTGGGAAAACATTGTTCCATGGTCTTTGTTGGTGTTCGTGCAGGAGAGCTACTGTATGGGCGGGCGCCTCGCAAGTCAGCCCTCCATTTAGGGTTCGTCGGTCCGCGTTCGGTCGCCACTGATGGATTGCATGTTTGGATGACCTAATGTGCTATAGGATCACGCATGAAAGAACATGCACGTCCGGAATTGAATATATTGAATTGTGCATGCTTCTCAAGAAAGCTCCCAGGTACTCGATGACAAGTTGCAGCTCATGCGATGTGGGGGGGGAACACTTCACCACCACCATCAATAACCAGTACTTGCAGATCTGTCAAATCAAAGCATTCATTTACAGCAATCAAGGATATTGTAAAAGGTTCCCCTTGCACAATTTCACGAAGGAAGTTGCTACGCTTCTAACCTCGACCGTCAAAAGTTGTCATTGAGGGGTGCGTTGAAAAAGCATGCCACGTGTAATGCTGATGAGACATTGCATCGAGGTGCAGGACGATGTGAAGCATGCTCTGCTTGCGGTGAAGTCGGGCTCTGCCAAGGTGGTAGCTGCCTCCCCCCAATTGCCAATTGCTGCAGTAAGCAACACGAAAGCCAATGCTCGCCTTCTGCTGGCTACAGCCTCTGCAAATGCCAACACCAGCTTCCCATTGCTACAAGGCCTCCGCGTCTCAAAAATAGCCCTAAAGTCCACGGTGCGTAACATGGCATCGCCTTAAATTAACCTGATCGTCCCTGTCTAGTGGTGTCAGACTTGCGAGATGATGTGCACTTCAAGTGCTTGCAGAGTGTCGCCAAGGCTCATGACTCCAACATCTCTGACCATGACGCCGTGCCCTTGATGACTGGTTCATGCCAGCACTCGTATGCACAGATGCTGACCAACTGTGACCGCCTCATTAGGCTGTACTCCAAGAGATGGTGTAAACTTTCAGGTTGGACAGGCCATCAGCACATTCAACATCGCTCATCACATGCAAGCCGATGACGCTTGGTCACATTAGAGACGGTAGCATGCTTGATGCCACAAGCATGCAGAAGGATTGGATGTTAACGTGAAGACAAATATACAGCTGTGATGCTTCTTGACATATTCAAGACCAGTCGATGATTTCACAGGTGTAGCCTTTGAACTCTTGAATCACAAGTTTGCATAAGCTGGTTCTCGAGAGGCCTCAGCGACAGACATCACAGCTGACAACGTGTGTGTGAACGCGCAGAAGGAGTTCGTGGAGAAGCATGCCGACCTGTTGCAGCGCTTCAAGTTGGGGCAGGAAGTCCTCGACGATAGCATCCTGCTGCAAGGCACGCCCCTGGCGCGCTGCATCAGCAATGCCATCCGCCAGTCCAAGCTGTCCATCTCGCCCGTTGCGCACCACGTCTCGGACGCCTGCAAGCAGGATGTGCGCGCTGTCTTTGTGCGCAAGTCCAGCGACATCCGCCATGATTTGCCTCTGCTCGTTGTGTGCGCTGCGGACATCAAGACCCACTGCCCAAACGACCCAAGCGACAGCGTGCAGCAGTGCCTGCGCGAAGCCAAGACACGGCTGACGCCACGCTGTGCTGACGCTGTCACGCTGCGCCTCATTCTCTCCGCGGAAGATATCAGCCTTGACGCTGAGCTCAATAAAGCTTGCAGCAAGGTATTTCTCGCACGATGAGGCACAGTTTGGCATCCCCAACCCGTGTGCTGTGGTGCTGGTGGATGATCGTTTCTAGGCACTCGCTGTAACGACTCTGTAGGTTGTGCACAGTTGCTGCAGATATGCGTCCTGTGCACTCGAGGTCCCATGCGTCAACTGTTGGAGCACACCGCACATGATGGCCATCGTGCAGCCACAGTACGTCTGATGATGATGTGTTTTTTCAACAGCACTACTGCATTCACATGGACATTGGCAGCTCCAAGAACTACTTGGGACTCAGTGCTACCATCACCTCTTGAGGCAAGCATTCGTCTGATGCGCGAATTGCGCAGTTAGCTCCCCCGAAGTGCTGTCATTCGTGAATCAGAAAGGCACGATCCACTGTCATGTTTGAGACAAAGTCTTCTCTGCACGTGCATTGTGCTCGTGTACCGTCAACCGGGACGAGGTGTCATGCTGGATGACCGATCAATGCTGTCGTGGGGTGCAGGACCGTGAAAGGATATGCGCAGAGAAGGGCTGGGGGGGAGGTGCGGCATTGAAATGTCTGGAGAAAGAGGCTCGCCAGCCCACGAATGCCACGAATCTTGTCAGCGCCGACTGCAAAGCGGCGATTTTTAAGCGCCGCGTGCATGACAGCGAGGACATCCGCTTCAACTACGGCCTCTCCATCTTGTGCGCGGCTGATAAGGTCAAGTACTGTGGCAGTGTGCTGCCCGGGAAGTCCCGCGTGATTGATTGTTTGGAGGACCATAGAATGGAGAAAGAATTTGCGCCCCGCTGCAAGTGCGTCCTCGCTTCCTGGCTGTTCGGTGAGAGGTGTTGCTACCTAGATGCATGACAGGTATATGTTGGACCTTCAATTGACTGTAACTGGGACTCATGCACCATGCAAAAACAGGCTGTGCACGTTGGCAAAAGGTACCTGGCAGAGCAACGCAGAAGCTCAACATGAACGCCAACCAGTGCAACTTCCAAATAGTGAATCGGAGAGAAAGGAGTGACTTGGGCATCATTTGTCCATAAGCTCCCGGCATACAGGGTGGAGTTTTATTAGCTATACACGGTTGACGTCACTGAGCTGACGGGTGATCCTGACGTCACCATCACACTTTTCTCACACTAACGTCGCGCCCATTCTGAAGCCCACACACAACGGAATCGAATGCGACCGGTCTCATTGGAACCAGTGCTCAAAATAAGCCATAGCTCTGTTGGGAGTGTTTGACCTAGTTGTGCATACTTTGGCAGATATATTTTTCGCGGATTTCACGTCGCCCGTACAGGGTCAAAAAAGACGTTGAGCAAATGTGCTGAAAAAGCGCGAAACGAGTAGGTAAAGGCGGTGCCTTCACCATACGCCCCGGGCCGAGGCGCGTCTGTACATATTTTTAAAATTACAATCGGATAAGTATTGAGGAAGTTGTGGTTAGGGGAGTGCCGGAGATAGTCATGACTTTGGCCATAGGGTACTGTGCCTTAATCAGCTCGGATGGAGGCGAATGAGGGCTCTATGGACAGGTCTCAAGGCGTACTACAACGTTTAGAACGGCGGGATTTTGGGAAAATGAGTTTCCAGACCACAGGTGTAGCTGTAAGATGGGCTACACAACAGCAGGTTTTCGCGCGAAACATGGGGTGACTTCATATGGGCCCTACTACCCGTGGCACACGCTACAGGCCATGTACTTTTGGGAGTGATGTCAGAACTCACATTCTCATATTCCCACGCTGCGAGCATGTGAAATTCTTTCATCTGTGCACGTGGGGGCTTGATTGTGTGGCACGGCGACTACGCGCACGTACAGGCCAGCAATCATAGGACTGTATCTCCGGCCTCAGAGCGCACCAGAGTAGGAGACCGCCGCAAAAACATAGCAATTACACTTGTGTATGCTGTCAGGAGGGAGGGGGGAGCCCCTCGCCCGGTCAAGGGTGGGGGGGGGCCGAGGGGGCAGCCACCTTGGCACCCCGAAAATATTCGACTGCTGGGGGTATATGCTGGGTTTGGTGCTATGTAATGTGCATGAAATCGCAGGATTTGACATGTTTGAGCAGTCCACCATGTCAAGGGGCGTCTGGGCTGTCGATTGAGCCATTGCAAGGTGGGTGGTGCAAGTCAGCATGTCGTAAATGTTGCCAATTTCCTGTGTATAGCTAATAAAACTCCACCCTGTATGGCTTTCAGGCGCGTGCTTGAAAGGATGATGATGTCGCGAGCGCTGGACGCTCGCTTGGACTATGGCCTGCGCTCCACATGCGTGAAGGACGTTCTGAAGTTTTGCCCGGAGTACGCACCCATGCTGGAGGACCCCTTCTCCAAAGCAACCGGCGGCGACCGCATCTATGAGTGCCTCCGGCATAACCTGCAGATGCTTACTACGCCCGAGTGCAAGACCGTTGTGCACAAGCACGTGGTGCGTAACCCCACACCACCATACGGCGTGCATCCTTGTCAAATTGTGGGTAGCACCAGCATTGAGTCATGACGGACGTGCTTCAAATGCCATTGTCCTACTCGTCCATGCACGCTGCGAACGGTACATCTTGTCTCCAAACGCAGGCTGCTGTATGGATTCCGGCAGCAGGGAGTGCATATTGCAACGGCTGCCTCTTGACCCGCGCCCTGGAGTAGCAAGTGGGTTGCTGTCAGTGTAAACGAAGCATGCATGTTGGTATTTCAGGCATTGGGGAAAGGAGGCAAATTTGCCCTCATAAACTCAGTATGACAGTGATTCCATTCTTTCATTCATCATTTCCTGTTCATTCTGCTCTCTCTCAAAAGCCTCTTGCAATGATGCCAGTTACTGCACTATCCCAGCTCCGTTATTTTTGTGTACCTTTGCATCCTTCGCTCAAGTTCTTGCATGAATGCCTTCACGAGTGCAGGCCAGGGGCTACAAGGACAACCGCATGGACGCAGGCCTGCTGAGAGCTTGCCACCAGGACATCGACGTCCACTGTGAGCGCGCTGAGTCCGCCCTCACATGCCTTCGAGATGTCCTCAAGGCAAACCGCACCGCCATCTCCTCCACTTGCAAGGACGTGGTCATCGCCAGGTCGGAGGTAACTTCATTTTTGGGGGGAACTCCCTATGATATGATTGGAATATTCTGTGTGGGGATGCTGGCCACTCCTGCAGCAACTTGATAGAGGGTGTGATAATGCTGTGCCCCCGGGCAACCTTATGTCATCGTGGCACATTAAATGAGGATTGTGACCCTCCAATGGTGGCAGCAACGGCATGTGCACTGCTGTGAAAGGCAGTGTGTGATTTTCTGCGAGTGACGGAAGTGTGAAAACAGGTTGTTTGTGTTGCGATGCTTGTGTGAAGGCGCTGGTGCAGTATGAAAACATGCATGACGAGAGACCTGATGCGGCAGGTGGCCTTTGATGACATTGCGTTCCACGAGGGAATCGCAACAGCGTGCGCATACGACCTCAAGCGCTTCTGCAGTGGTACGCCAACAAAAGGGGGCGCAGCCATGCAGTGCCTGCAGGACCACATGCACTCTCTAGAGTTCCATGCGCTCTGCCACCGCGAGGTCGAGAAGTACTTGATGGACTCCGTCGAGGACATCCGCCTCATCTCCTCCCTCCGCGAAGCTTGCCAGCCCTCAATCGATGAGCTCTGCTCGGGTGTGCTCACAATCAGCTTCACATCGATGCATACATGCTGTGAGCGTGTGGCATCCTGTCCAGATACCGCTACCCTGGCGGCACATTTGCTTTCAGGACGCTACCATTGTTGCTATGCCGGGCCAGGCAGAACCACACGTTCACATCCCTCCCCAAGCCAGCTGGGTATTGATCAACGAGGAGTCACTCTCAAAGATGTCTGATTGGGCAGGAATGAATTCAGGTCACGAAGGGGCAAGTGAGCACTTCAAGCGCGATGTATGTTGGTGACATGTTTTGACATGTTGATGCCTGTGACATGCTGGGTGTTGTACTGTCGAGCATGGGGACAGGCATGGAGTGAGGAAAACAATGGACGTGACTGCAGACGTGGAGCCTGGGCAGGGTCGCGTCATCTACTGCCTACAAACTCGGCGGAAGGACATCGCGAGTGGGGCGTGCCGCAACCAGCTGCTGCACCTGCTTGGCTTAGCGGCCGCCGATTACCGCATGGACTACATGCTCTACAAAGCCTGCCAGGACGATGCCAACACCTTTTGCAACGGAGTGGATCCTCAGGTGCACATCCAAACAGTACCGGATACCCATTCAATCGGCACTCATGTCAGGTTGATATCAAGCGGTGGTTTGCACCTTTAGGTGAGAAGTTGGCATACGCACTCGTGCACTCGATCCACCGCTACCAAACTCTCGCACTTTCCGTCATAAGAAAACTGCCAACGCTCACATACGTTTTTAACGGTTCAGTGGCAGGCCCTTATCTCCCTGTCGCTTGATTTGGTAGACTGTTCTTTAAAGATTTGCCTGAAAAGGGGTTGCTGTGCAGGGCGGGCATGTGAACGCTTGCCTGCGAGTACACGAGGATCACCTGAGCAAGGCGTGCAAGCACATGCAAGAGCGCCTGGAGGAGATTGAACACGAGGAGATACACGTCAACGTCAGGCTAAAAAAGTATGGCCCCACCTCGGTCTTGCATGACGGAGCTACGCAAAACCGCGCTCCTGCATACCTATTACCAAGCAAACCAGTGCAATGTGGAGTCCATTCAACAAATTTACAGTGTCTCGCAAGTCGCTGCAGCTTCAATTGCAGAGGATCCCCAGGGTCATGCTTGACCCTGCTTAACCCTGCGCTTCTCTCATGTTTTTTTATGGTTTGCACATTCTCAGGTGACTCTGCGCGTGTAGGGCCTGCAGTGGGGCGCTGTCATTGTACTGCAAAGACGTGGACACCAAGGACTCGCAGCAGCTGATATGCTTGCAACAACATCATCACACCATACCAGGCTTCCCAACTGAGTGCCACAATGTCTTGTCTAAGCTTCAAGCTCGGCAGGCTACTCGCCTGGAGCTAAACCCTCGTCTTAAAGTGATGTGCGCGATGGACTCCACGAAAGTGCGTTCCTTGCCGTTCCAGATAAAACCACGACGTTGCATGGCAAGTGTCATGAAGACAGGAGATAGTTGCTGAGAACAGGTTGCCATCCTCCTTTACACCCCAACAGCGTTCACAATAATCAACCCTGCAGGTGATGCAGTCCCACAGCTATAATCAGTTTGATCTGCCAATGTCCTGCGTCCACGCACGCATTGATAGAAGCGCATGCAAGATGGTGTCGTGCACATCATGCCATTCTTTGCAGTCCATAATGTGACACCCCTGCAACGATGTTGCTCTGGTGTGTGTTCATCTCTGCAGACATGAGTCCATCAGTGCCGTTCTGTGCATGTGTACATTGCTACCTGCGTTCCATGGCATGTGGCCTGCACTGCATCGTCTGCGATGAAAGACATGCTGATTCCAAAGCTTTTTTTTGCGTGCAGTTGTGCCAACAGAGCATCCGCATAAATTCACCAACAGATAAGGACAACGAGTCCTCCGTGAAGGCCTTGCAGTGCCTGGCAGATCAAGCGTCGGTACGACCTCTTCATTCAGCTCTGCATCTGTGTCACTCTCTCGGAACGACCTCACTGCTCCTTGGGCAGAAAGGCACTATGTTCTCAAAACAACCGAAGCACAGCTGCTTCAGTGCTGGCAGCATCGTTGTTTATGCTACGGTGCCATATCACAAAGGAGAGACCTTCGACAACTGCAAGCGCAAGCCATTTGGGTATGATTGTGGGCCTCACCCCCAGGCACCCCTCCTTGAATTTGAGGGTTTCCCAGGCAGGAATCCCTGAAGTTGTTATGTTGCAATCTCTCTGCAAATCTCGAAACCCTCTGTGCAGGTGCTCTTAGAGCTCTGGTGCGTTCAGGATACGTACAGATAGATTGATCATTACATCACATGAAGGATCAGACAATGGCAGGAAAAAGTCAACAAGCAACCGACACAGCACATGTTAAGTGAGTTTGTACAGCTCATTGAACGTCAGCGGATAGATTCATCATCGTTACATCACAAAGATAATGGTCAGCGGATAGATTCATCATCATCTTGACAGACAGTGATTCAGATTGTTGGAGCAGCGGCGTTTTGTGTGCATCCCATGTAAGTTGAGCTATCTAGCTCAGATGACACTTTGCGTGCAGTTAGCTTCAGAAAATTGCCGCCGCGAGATCATTCAAGTTGTACGCTACCAGATGCACTCGTACCAGTGCGCTCCCCCTCCAAGTGCTTTCGTCGAGTCCGTTCGCACACGCCTGAGTGTCAACATCAGCGCCGTATGTACATTTCAACCCAGCCTCCTAAAATTTCAACCATTCCCTGGAATACTCATGGCCAGGCTGGGAGCATTCCTGGCCGTGTAATTCCAATCCCAGGAGACCCGGCAAGTTGATGAAGTCTCTGTGATACTTCTTATCTAACCCAACGAAGTGGGGTGAAACACCGGAGTGTTTCAGCTCACAATGTCCTTGGCAACAACCCCAGCACGACACTGAGAGGCTCTCGTGGCGTTCAGGATAGGAATGCCCTTGACGTCCCCATGCGATGGAGACGCGATGCAGTGGTGCCACGCAGACAGTATCAGCACCCCCCTTGTAGAGCGAGGCTTCATCTCTGAGTGTCTGACGCAGCACGCCATCAACTTGACGAGAACCTGCTGGTCGATCATCTCACTTGGGGATCCTGCACAGGTGAGCCCCTTCCTTGAACCGCACACACCACTCTGTTGACCATCCAACTAGTTTTCGTTCTAGACAGCTACTGTCTGAATTGCCAGTTGTCTGTGTCTATTGAATACTCCTGTACACCTTTGTAAAGAGTCCCATATGTGAATGCACACCTCTGCGTGTCTGCCTGTCGTCATTGCACCGGTTTCTTCTCTCTCCCTCAATGATGGCGCTGCCCCATCGTGAAGTGGCTTCTCGATGTCACGTTAAGTGCAGGTAACCTACGTCATATGGGCATGCTCCGTCAGCACAAATGTTGTCCAATATTGCTTTCCCCTGTATCATGAATGTGTGCTATCACTTGCTTTTCCACAGTATCTACAAGCAATAACTCGTCGGCGACAATGCTTTTAGCCGTACGAACGCTATCACTCAAGATATTAATAAAATCAATAATAAAAACATCAATGCATAGCTATGGTGGTTCTGTCTCTTTGTGTAACAAAATATCGATGCTTGGCATAATGTATGTTAGCATTGTTGCCTGTGTGTGGTGGCCCCTACCTTGGTGCATGTCGAAATGTTGAAAAGCTTGAAGTATCACGTTTCAAGACAGTGCCTACGAGGCAGAATGGCTTCATCATACACTAACGGGATCCATATTGCAGATGAACCACGCGTCCAGGGTCGAGACGACACACTACAACGAGCGCATCTCCCAGGAGCTGCTGAGTCAAATCATGGCAGATGTGAACGAAAAACTCTCGGTGCGGGAGCAGCATCTCATGGAGAGGGTTGACTCCTCGGTTTTCGACAAGGTTAAAGACCATGTCGAGGAGTCCGCCCGGCTTCACGGCTGGGGGGCACAATCGCTGACCTCGGCTTATCTGATCCCCGCCCTGGCTATTTTTGGCGGAGTGGTCCTGATCAGCCTTGTCATGCAGCTTAGAAAGAAAACGCTGGTTATCAAGGACGGTCGAGCTTAAGTGGGACCTTCAAGGTTGAACGCCTGCTACATTGCTCGTTGGGCTAGTGGTCTATGTTGCCGAGGGGCCTGGCACCATGGATCAAGAAGGCAGGGACACCTTGTCGACCCGACTCAGTAGGTGTCCCAACCATCCGAGGCAATCGTTTCTTGCATTCCGCCCTTGGAGAGCACCGTCATCCAAGGTGCACGTGGCCAACACTGTTGACAAGTGTGGGTTGATACCAGATGGGTGTATTTACTTCTGTATATTGCATGTTCTCATTCCAAACCCCTCCTAATTATGGGGGTACAACGTTTGTAGAACGTTTCTTCCAACGCAGACAAGCCTGGTTCAATAACATTGTGCACCATAAAAGCAAAATAGTCTGATAATTATCCTGCGGTTGTTTTTCGCTTGCACATTTTGTGCTGCTTGCGCTCGTCCTTTTCTTTGGGACGTGGTCCACGAACATGACGCTCTTGCACATATCCGAGCAATTGTTTCCAGGCATGGACACGTCTTGCCTGATGATATTCACGTGATGCGAGCAGCGGCATCAGGTATCTCGAGATCGTGAGCATGGGGTTTCACAAGCCCCAGTTCTGCACTCGCAGTTTCAGGGTGTAATGAAAGCTCCTGGTGATCTGCCTCTCCAGAACACCTTTATAACTGTTCATTCCATACGTTGACAAGTCGACCGTCTGGCCCGCGTTAAGAGCACCACTGCTATCGCATAGCAAACGACAGCGCCGCGAGATGTGAGCTGCACAGGAACCAATGCATGAGCCTGGATGTCGACACATGTGGCTTTAAACAAGCCCTCGGTGTCTTGTACACGTAGACCTACCCAGAGCGACCCTGGCATGCCGGGTTCGATTGCATGGCATCATCACAGTTATGCAGTGCCCGGAGCGCTGACAACGTGACCTGTCGCGCGCAAGGTGTCATTGAAGAAAGGGTTGCGTCGACGGCCTGTTATTGCTGCGAGTACCGAACCGAGGCTCTGTTTATCATAAATCTGACTAACGCCAAAATCCATGTATGGCGGGAATGTTGAACTGAAGCTTGTAAATCACCAATCTAGCCGAAGTAATGCATGGGTGGAGTGCATAAGCACCATGGCGCACTAGAAGCCCACCATTAATTCTCTTTGGTCGAAGGGTGCTTCTCGCTATGCAGCTCTATACGCAGCCCACGCACCAGGGCCGTGCCCAGGCTTGTCGTTTTGCACGTCGTCGTCCTCGTGCCTGCGTCTCTGCTGGTGCTGCAGCAGGAGACGTCCTGCTAGAGGTGAAAGACCTGCATGCCACAATTGCATCATCTGGCGAGGAAATTCTGAAAGGCGTCAATCTCGTCGTCAAATGCGGCGAGATTCATGCCATCATGGGCAAGAATGGTTGCGGCAAATCTACTCTGAGCAAAGTACTGGTGGGACATCCTGACTATGAGGTCACCAGTGGAACAGTTACTTACAAGGGTGAGAATTTACTTGATCTCGTCCCAGAGGAGCGCTCGAGAGCGGGCCTCTTCCTGAGCTTTCAGTCGCCTATCGAGGTCCCAGGGGTGAATAACGTCGATTTCTTGCGCATGGCATCCAATGCTCGCAGAAAAGCTCAAGGCAGGCCGGAAAGGGACCCTTTGGAGTTTTACGTGGAACTATCTCCGCTGGTGCGACCCTTGCATGTGTTTGTCATGTTGCTTCTCGGCAACACGTTGTAGGCGGCAACTGGCGATGCGCGATATTATGGGGACCCGCTCGGGTACCATCCATGTATTTGTACACGTGAAGAAATTCATTTCCCGACATAACCATGTGGGGCTGGTCTCCGAGTGCCAGCCTACCGGTACTTCCAGGGTTCGTAAGTTGCTTCAGGGTTTGTACGTGCAACAGCTCAACATCCTCAATACCAAATACATCCGCCGCCTAGACCAGCTCCCTTACCGTCTCAACATGATCAGAATATTATTTAGGTGTCTCAGCTCGTACCCCTTTCATGCGTCTGCCTGCCTTGATGTACTATCTGAACCATTTCTTGCTCAGACGACTCAGTGCAGTCCAGTGGTCATTGCTGTGTTACAGCGCATAGTGATTGCCAGCCTCGTATTCAATTGCACCCCATTCTAAAGGGACAGAGCAGGGTAGAAGCAATGGTGTAGAAGCAGACATCGCGGGCCGCAGCTAACAAGCAGATTAAAGAGCACTATTTTGGGGCACAAACAGCTTGCACTCCTAGTGATGGGTGGGATGAACTTGTTAGACACTCGTAATACCGGCGTCGATACGTACAGCATTAGTGCTTGGGACTTGTTGTAGGCAGGGAAAGTCTTGTCAGGGCGGCGCAGCATAGATTCGTGTACGATGCCCGACACAAGCTCGGCGAGATATGCTTTGTGGTCTGTCGAGTGCTGGCATGTTGGTCCTGCGATGCATGCGTAGTGGAACTCAAGATGCACCCTGCCAGCATTCATCTTCAGTTTCTGTCTAGCGAATTGAGTTCGTGCTGGGATGCCATGTGGCACAATGCCTTCCCTTGTGGCAACATGCAAATGGTGGGTGTAAGCGCACACTCAAACTGTTGCATAAGGTTGAACTGATTCTGTGGCGCAGGTTCTCTTGCCTTGCTTCTGCTAACAAGCAAGGGAGGTTGAGTAGAACCATGATGGATGGTTGGCAATGATGTGCTAGATCACTTGCATGCATTTTGGTCACCACTGACAAGTCTGTAAATGTTGTTCGTACCTTTCAGTCACAATTGGGCTTGACGCTATTTCAATGCTGTGCAGCTGGAGGCATTGAACATGGATCCCAGCTTTCTGGGCAGAAATGTGAACGAGGGGTTCTCGGGGGGTGAGAAGAAACGGAATGAGATCTTGCAACTGGCGGTGCTGGAAGCGGACATGGCGATCCTGGACGAGATTGACTCTGGGCTTGACATTGATGCCCTCCGGGACGTTGCAAAGGCTGTCAACAGCCTCGCCAAGCCGGAGAACAGTTTGCTGATGATCACCCACTACAAGCGGTTGCTAGACTACATCAAGCCGGACATCGTCCACGTCATGCAGGATGGAAAGATCGGCTTGTCCGGTGGTATGGAGATCGTTGATAAACTGGAGATCGGGGGCTATGCCACTCTTGACACGTTTTAATTGTCCCAAACTGTACATCGCTCGTCCAGCGTTTGATATGTGTACTCTGACATGCCGGTGCCCGGCTGAAGCAGTAGGTTGATGTCCTTTGTGTGTCTTGACCTTGCGCCATTCTTAAAGTGCCCTACAACCAGATCAAGATTCGCCTTGCCTTCAGCTCTGTCTTTCAAGGCCTGTTCACCCATATGATCGAACTTTGGCGCGGTTTGTGCTGCCGGGCGCCCCCCCAGCGAGAGCCACCAGGTGGACCCGCTCGTGAAGCTCTTCCTTCCAGCACACGCAAATCACGAGGCACGTAGTAATGCCTCGTAATTCCAGGCATCACAACAGTTAGCATTCACGCGGCACAGCGGCATCATCATCCATTTCTGCACACAGCATCACACAGCTGCATAGCATCCTGCACGCCGGGGACACTAAGAAAATGGTTAGGCGATCAAGCAAGCCTTGAAAGTGAACTCCAGAGAAAGCGGGAAGGGCTAGTGTGATGCTTTATGACCTCACAAGTGATGTCGTTGGGGGACATCTGCAATCGGAGCGACAACATCCGCTCTCTCGTGCAAACATAACGCTGGCAAGGCAATTGTGCGCCATGATTCCTGGGCTTCTGCCTGGCGCCATGCCATCCGCCGAGCTGGTTGCGCGTCGAGCGCGGAGCCGCTCTACAGCAGCCTTGCAGCCCCGGGGGCGCAAGGGGCTGCCAGTCAACGTCGGGGTGACATCCTCGTGGTTTGGCCTGACGGTGGCGTCCGCATCCTGGACTGCGTCGTCACGCACCCTGCGGCTGCGTCGTACATGCGAGACGCTGCGGAGGCTGGAGGGTCTGCGGCTGCGAAGGCTGAGGCGCGGAAGCGGGCGGACTTCGAAGCGGTTGGCGAGGGCTCCGCGTTCGGCTTTGTGCCGCTTGCTGTGGAGTCGTACGGCCGCATTGGTGTCGCGGCGTCGCGATTCCTATCAGAGCTTGGCGATTTGGTAGCGGCGGCGGGTCGGGTGTCTAAAGCCGCTTTTGTCCGGACCGTGCGTCGGGAGCTCAGCTGCGCCCTTTGCAAGGGCAATGCGCGCATGTACTACAACTCTCTCGCGCGCATTGCTGTGCGTGTTGGACACAACTTCCAGCCAGGATGTGATGAGCCGGCAGAGGGCCCGGTTGAGGTCTGACTTGCTTCGTTGTTTGTTTGTGTCGCTGTGTGCTTTGTCTTCCTTTTTCTTTTCGTTTGTTCGTCTTTCGGTAGCCTTTCCTAGATTTGCCGGCCCTGTCGCTTGTAACATACATCTGCACTCCCTCAAACAATGGCAAAACGTACAGGCTGTGCATCTACGTCACAGCATGCATGCTCATATGATGGAATCATGGATTTCACATCGGTATTACATATGGGGTGAATTCATCTCGGCGAGGGCCATCTGTCTGGTACCGGGCGCGTTTCAACACTTTCTGAGCCGTGGCTGCTGTTCCTCCACTTTTTGCAGCTGCACTATCTTGGGAAGGGCCGTGGGAGATGTCAGGCCTCCATGGCCAGGGTGTTCCCACGATTCCTGTTGCTTTGTGACAGCTGCTGGCACAGCTCACTTCACTCACCAATGGTTGTGGAGCCGAATGGGGCTACAATCCCTCGAGCAGCCAACATGTCTAAAGCCTCCTGCCGACTTTTTGGCAAACCATCCGGAAAAACCTGCAAACTGCAGATCCAATCAGTGCGTGAGCTCATGCCCTGCATTATGCTGCACACCATTACATTTTCACCACAAAAGGAGACATTGTCGTGGCCCCTGCGGCTGATGCAGATATTCTATGGGCCCTAGCCCTGTGCTGTACTGATCTGCTGTCTACATTGCAATTGTCTGCAGAATTCCTTGATTGCACCCATCTAGTGAGGGTAAACACAACAGGCTCATGAGCGTTTGGAGGGGCTGCTTATGGTTGAAGACAGCAGCAAGGGTACGCATATAGCAAACACCTCTGTATTGCTAATGCCCAAATTCGCTGACAGTTAGGCATCTTCTGGTCCGGACATCATGTGGTCGACGCCACAGCTTGAAACGATAGATATTTCGCTGCACGCATGCGCAGTGCGTGGTGGCAGCATTACAAAGTGGGGATTGTGGCAGAGACATAGCATCATGACATTCCTATCCATTCCTTGAAAGTCCTTGAAAGTCCTGACATAGTGACGTACCTTAATCCATTCACGCTTACGCATGTTGGTGAACCATCCCGTTACTTGAGACACTTGCAGGCCTGCCTTTTCGGCCAAGTCTAGCCTCTCACTCTCCTGCACAGTGCAATGTGAATGTTGGGCATGGGACGTTGCATTTCACCCATACGCAGTAGGCATGTTGCGAAGGAGCAATATTGTGAAGGAGCACTCACCTCGACCCAATAGCACGGACACAAAGTCCCAACATCATTCAGGGTTAGACAATACACCAAGCAATGGAAGTTGTTAGGCCGCATCAGGGGCAAAGTGAATTAGTCGTGGACACTCTGAGACATCTCAGGTCTCAAACCTCTATGCAGCAGCTGGCCATCCCAATCATGAATCCAAAATGCACGTGGGGACATTGCCCAGCTTGGCTACAAACGCAAGGTAGGTAGGCGGTGTGAGGAATTGTTGTACATCACAACGCCCCAGTCCTTTATTGTGCACTGCCTTCTGCCTTACATTCGAAATGCTGCAAAGCAACATCATGAGAATGTACGCTTTTGTATAGAGATGACGCACGTTGGGATACGGCCACTCAATATGAGCCGACCACCAAGGGCGGAGCATATTGAGGGCGGTAGGGGAAAGATACTGCCGCTTTGCCTTGGCGCCAAACTCTGCATGCAGATCCAGTATCTCCTTGCAATACTTCCGCTTCAATGTCGCCCTGTGCTCGGGCTCGGGCAGTGCAGGAGCACTCTGGGGCTTCTCAAGACTGCAGGTACTTCCACAATTGTCAGCTGCACAGCACAGGTCTTGTTAGGTTTGAACTATCAAGATCGTCCTGCTGGTGCAGAACTCAACGCTCGCTGAAGGAGTCGAGGCATGTAAACCTCCAGGTTTGGGGAATTGTTGCGATTGTATGATAAGATCATGATCATATCATACAATACCACTTCCACCCTTTGTGAATGATTGGATAAGCAACTCTTCCATGGGGTTTTGACACAGCAGCCAAGCTAGTTCCGGACCGCTTGCCTCTGATCATGGTGTTCGTAGCGCTGATTGCCAAGATGATGCAATAGAAGTTGCCTCTTCACGTGGATGCAGTAGCGTCAAAGCTGGTAGTACATCATCGTTATTACGATTCCCAAGTAGTTCCTGGCCCAAGTAGTTCTTGGAGTTGCTAATGTCCATGTGGATGCGGTAGTGTTGTAAAATGATACATCATCATCCTCATCACATTGTCAATGCACATGAGTGTTCCTCTTGTCTCCAGACATCTTGGGAAAGGTTGTTATGGACGCTTCATCCTACCTTTCAATTTGAATTCCCTGTGCCTTCTTGGGGGTGGAGTCCATGATGGTGGCCATATTGGCGTGGAACGTGTTGATAACCTGGTTTGCCTCCAGCTGAGACGCTAGCATGTCGTGCTTGTAGCTCTTCAAGGCGGCATGGTATTGTTCCTGCCACCCACGTAAGCAACATCAGAATTTAAAAGCGATACGCCACCCATGAGGGCCGGCTGACAACGGGCGAGACTGCCATGGCTGATCCCACCCTTAAACGAATCTAGACGGCTTCGTGTTACTGGCTCAAAGATGTGTCAGCAGCGATGCCAGCACAATACTCCACTGCAAACGGCTGTAGCCTGTTATCTGTGGGTGATAAACCAATGACACGTTAAGCAGCCGTAGACAACTTGCCTGGCCAACTTGTTGTCTGCATCTCACATTCATTTCTGCTGCAACGCTGTTCGCTGTTCATATGCCTGCAGAGGATTTGTCTCCTAGATCATAGTGGGGGCATTATGGGGGCATTGTGCGTATCCAGCATCATGTCAGAAATGTGTTGGGACTTGGACAAGATGACAGCTCGTAGGACTTGCCACAAAACTAGCTGTACATTGTGTTTCCCAGATGCGCAAGCCAAGGGATAAGCTGCCTCTTAATTCACATATCCCGGGGTGACAGGGGTTTGCTGTCATGGCGAAACAATGGCATGTCAATGCTTTGCCAGCGTCGAATCATTCACTCAAAGCTAGCAGTGTGAAGCGGATGATATGTCATGAGCTTTGCTGACACGTACCATGAAGTTGTTGATCTCGTGCAGACACTCAATTGAAAGGGTGTTATGAGTGCTCCATGTGGATTGTGTGGCATTGTCAAGCTCCAGCAGGCTCTGAAAACAAGTCAGAAGCCCTCAGAACAAATGTGGGCAAGCTCGTGGACAACATGAGGGCTCCTGTACAACTACAGTGACTTCCACAGGCTTGTACCCAAGCCAAACCATACTTCTGTCCGTTTGCTTATCGAGATGCAGCAAGGAAAGCAACTTAGGTGGCATCATTACATGTGTCACCGTGCTTCTCATAACCAGGTGACGCGTACACTTCACTTGTCCAGCAAGAATATAACCGATGGGTCAACATATTCATGCAAAAGCAGCGCGGGATGTGTCACCAAAACATAATGATGGCAAGATGTAGCCTTGAAGCAACAGTCACATAAGCAGAAGTCAGAATATCGGTGGCGTTGAGACTATGAGTACAAACATGCAGATCACTCCACGCCAATACGCTGTATCTGTCTGGTCGGTGCACGTGACTGTTTCAGGGAATGTTGCTCTTGTAGCACCGCTGCATGCAGCAAGCATGGCTGCAAGTTCGGCTCAACAAATAAGCAACGAAAGTACTCTTCTCAACAAATCAGCATCTTGTTGATCATTGGTTCGATCTATTGTTCTACGCCCATGTGCATCGCCTCGGTGGGGTGGTGGTGCACAATGTAGCCTGTAACACTTAGAAAAGGCGTTCATTACCTGTTTATGCCTAGCAGCCAGTGCGGCAAGATGCGAGGCGCTTGCCGAGATGCTCTGTATCTCAAATAGCAAGTTGATGATGTCCTTAAAACGAGTGTGTTGCGATACAACCATCTGAAGCGATTGGTTGTCCTTCAAGCCCAGCACGTCGCCCTCAATTTGTGCCTGCACAATAATGTCTTGTTGATGATCAACAAAGTACCGGTTCCCATGTCGCATTTAAAGAGATACCACCGTCCATGTCGATGCAGTTTTGTTGCAAAGGATACATCAGCCGGCGCCTATTCGACCGGGATGAAGGAGAGGTAGTGGACGTATCCTGCTTCTCAGAGGCGTGCAAGTACATGCGTTACATCATTGCTGTTCTGACCAGTGTCACAGAAGTGTTAACCGAGTCACAGACGACAGCAAGAAAATGTGCTACCCAGCCTGGGTCCCAGAGACTCTGGCAGAGCGGGCATTGCCATCATAGGCTAGCTGATGGATTACGGTGTGGATGAAGAAGAATTGACCATTGACATGTGAAGGATGTTTTTCGCAGTGCAGTATTCAAGTTTCCTTGGCGGACATTGCTCTTGCTTCGACGCACATGAAAATGCAACGTTTCCTGAAGACGAACAGCCTCGACCAGGCCCAGGAACTTTGCAAGTCCGACTAACATTGTTGACCATTTAAAAACAATGAAACGCACATAAAATGTCTGCTATTGGTGGTTGCGCTCATGACAATGCCAGCTGGGGAAAATCGAACCCATCGTCGGGGATCCCAGACACAGATTTCAGCACGTATCCCAGACTAAATGGCTGTGCATTCGTTCGCAGTGAACAAGACGCTGGAACAAGAGAGGAATGGATCGACAGGTATACCGTGAACGGCTACATCTTCACGTCCATGTGTTGGTGGCCAGACACGCGGCAACACACCATGTCCGTAAAGGGAATAGTGGCGAAGTTCTCCAAGTACGAAGGCCAACTTTGTGACATGGCCGCATGAACCAGAGCCTGTACCCCAGCTTTCCTAGGAACGCCCTTTTCAAATGTGGTGTGGCGCAGGTTACGTCGTCCTAAGCGTCAGCTGAAACGGTACTGCCTAGGCTCGTCGAATTGCACGTCCTTCTATGTCTTAGAAACACCGCGCGCCTAGAAGAACGCGTATAATTCTGTTGCGAGTGACTCGTAAAGGTATCTTGTGAATGAAAAGATCTATAGAGCACGCGACGAAGGTCATGTCAAGGCCGCACAGGTTCACCGATGTGGCCTTGACTCAGCCCCGTCCTCTGCAGGTCCCCTGACACCAAAGGAAGAGAAGTCTCTACACATGATTCAGATGGTGCACCACGAGCACATTGAGGAGGAGAAATCCGCTTTTTTCAGATACGAGCAATAACAAGTGCACCCATCATCAGCAAGGGCGAGTTGGGGAGGCAGCAATGTCCATGCTCCGAGACTGCAATGATCGGCCCTCTCATCAGCGAGATGAAGGAGGATGCTCTGGTGCGGCACGACCAAGCCCCTTAAGGTCTCTGGCAACACAAAGCCCGCAGCCATGACTGCGCAACCAGCTGTACGGTGGCGCAGTACCCACCACCTCAGTACTGACAGTGGCTGATTGTCCATCCTCTGCTTACAGGCAAGTAGGGTTGTGGAGCGCTGCCAAGCTGCACTGCAACGCGACGGGCTTGAGTGCGTCGCGACAAGTGATCACGCTCTTCATATGATGGTCTGTCAGCAAAATGGTGAGGACAAACCATCACTTCCAGAACTCCCAACTTGGAGGGTACCCATCCGGCGCTGTCACCCTGCGCGGGCGTTTACATCACCGAAAGCTGCAGCTGCCGAGGTTATCGCTGCAGCGGCGCCCCAGATGAGGTCGTCTCCCAAGCAAACTGGGCGGATTTTGACGGCACCAATTGCTTTGGTTCTATTCGTACCTATTGCGAGCAACGCTGGAGGCATTTGCCAACAGCCATTCTTTACAGCCATGCATATGTGCAGACTACATTGGTGGTTACCCACAGGGGGCTGCAAAATTACGTGTACCCTGATGACACCCAGCCACGCGCACGTGCTGCTGATGTCATATGCATGAAACTATCACTCCTTTGACACGTCGAGTTTGAAGCGCGCACACAACGGATTCGAATGGGACCGGGCTCGTTCAAATGAGCTCAGTAAATCAAGTGGTGTTGAGCCTGGGGCGCATCCCTTGATATGGCATATTTTCGGAGATATCAGTTGGGGTCTCGGAGCATGACGGTTACACCTCCCGTAGAGGGTCAAGACGTTGAGCAAATGGTCTGAAACACGGCGAAATGACTAGCTAAAGGTCGTGCCTGTATCTTACGCAGCAGAACAAGACGAATCCGAATCTACAAAAAAAATCTGCAATCGGATGCGTATTCAGAAAGTTACATTCCGTGGCGTTTCGCTTCTCCAAGCATCTTTGTGAGAACGCTCTGAAGCCGTCCCTTGCCCAAATGCCTCTCAAAAGGTACCATTGGAAAGCCCTTGCAACGTACTACAACTTTAATGCTGGGGGCTTGAACCAGAAATCGTGTCCACTTGCACCTGAGCTAAGCCCTGTCAGCGGGGGGGTGACAACTGGGAAACTCTCCAAATTTATGGGTTTACCAGATCTATCACCAGCCCTTGCAGCAGCCACCCAGTGCTACCATACTTCGACAATGCCATGGCATCTGTC
>NW_028323455.1:0-48067 GCF_984573655.1 Nuphar pumila | reverse complement strand
TCTCTGAGACTGCAAGTACGCTGACTTACTACTGACATTCTCATGCATCATATCATCATTATTCGAGCCGTTATCAGTCACGTACTGGTATCGTGGACGTAACAAGTGGGGGCTGAGTCGTTGATTCGTTGAACGCACGCTTGTACCATCGCTCATTGCATTTTGGCATTCCCATTGCAACTTTGTCGTGCACGATGTACCCATTTCTGAATTTGATGGCGCTGCGCCGTACACTGCACCGTTACAGTTTCATGGCATGGACATTCCAGGGAAGAGGGAGTTACCGTTCTGCGCAATAGCATTGCACTGGCATGGTAACCAAGAAAGACAAGGCGCATTACTTAGCGGACAAGTGGAACGTCAAACTGGGTGACAATGCCGAAATCCCGCGTAATTATGTGGAAGAAGTTGAGCGAAGGTCAGTGCTGAGACGGTGATTGAAGACGTCGTTGAGCAGCTTCGCAAGGGGGACATCAACTTGTCGCAAGCACTGCGTCTCATCAAAGGCGACCCTGCCACCAAAAGCCATTACAAAACCCATGCCTCAAACTGGGTGCACAAATGCAAGGAAACATACGGCGTTCGTTTCTGTGTGGAAGCATACATTGCTGCACGTGCACTTGAAACTGGGTGCTACCCACTGTGGTCGGAGGCCGCAAGCCAGTTCCTGTTTGCTGCAAAGGAGTATCTGCGCCACGTAGATGCAGCATATGCCAAACTCATGCGTGACGCCATGCGCAAGGATGACAAATGCCGTTTTCCGTGGAAATAGCGTGCAGGATAACGACCTCCGAACTCAGCTCTCCCACGCACTCTCGAACTTCCAGCAGGCAGCGACTCGTCTGCAATGAGCAGCTCGAAGGACGAAGCATCGGAAGTAAGGAGCTCACGTCATTCTGAGGAACAGGTGGACCTGGTGTCAACTTCTCCAAACGTCTCCAGTTCCAAAGAACCGCTCAGCCAGCAAAAGACGTGCGCAATACCCCAGAAAGGAATCAGCAGCAGTGCAAGAATCGACGATCTCGATCAGGCAGAGGCTTAAAGAAGCAAAGGACAGCGAGTGGTTCAAGCAACGCAACCCAAAAGAGTCTTCTTGGCAATTGGACGAGCATCGAGGTTTCTGGCTGACCCAAGGGCTAGCGCAAATAGTGGTGCCCGACATCCCAACAATCAGGTGCATTGCCGACCGACGTAACACCGCCTCCCAGCAAGCGACGAAGACTCTCTGACGGATGGCTACTACCCAGTGGAGCGCATCCTGGCTCACCAGTATGACCGGAACACGCTCAAATTCCTGATCAAATGGAGGAATTGCCCTGATGAGATGAATGAATGGGTGCCCCAAAGTAGGGTCACTGAGCAAGCTAAGGAGGAGTACAAGCAAACGCCTGAATACCGCGCGAGCAAGGGGGAAATTCAACAACAGCAAGCAGAGAAGGAAGCAAGGACTCAAGTACGAGACTCGAGAGCGCAGAACCCAGCTCAACCAACTCGTAGATCACTCCGACAAGCGGTGCGCGTCAACCAACTGAGTGGACAATCGCCTGCTCAAGTGTCCGGACACCTCTATGTGCTCAGAGTTCAAGCTTTCTTAGACCGAGCGCGTTTCCAACTTTCGAGGTGACACACGACTCCGTCTAGGCCCCGTATAGTGAATACACACGCAAAACAGATAAAACAAAAGTCGGTCCCTGAGCACAGCACAGAAATTCAGCTGAATACCTAGAATTTATGTATCTATGTATGCTTTCCCCTGATGACTACAGCTCGACCGGGACACCTCCAAGCTTACAATACATGCATGAAATTGAATATGTCATGCATTTGATATTGCCTTGCACCTGAGTTTCTGCTATTCTTACTCAATCATGACTGCCATTGAGCACATTCATATCATGATCTGGATGTTCCCTCATGCATGAGGAAGATTTCACCATAACGCGTTTTCTGTGAGCTGCAAAGGAAATTGGCCGCCGCGCCTCTCCCCCACCCTCAAGTCCCCATCACATCAGCCCATGCCCACCAGTCAGAAGAAAGCGAGCGAGAAATAGCGCGACAGTGCAACGTCACACAATGCGGCGGCATGCTGGCGGAGACTGCCAATGAGATGCACATGGTGCCAAGAGAGATCCACACAATGGGTGTGAGAAAGATGCACAAGAAGGTGCCAAGATGGATCCACACAAAGGGTGTGAGAGAGATGCACACAAAGGTGCTTACTGATATTCCCGAACCCAGAAGCGTTGTGCGGGTTGGCCCCCTGACACGCTAGTGGATGACTGCGGTCTACGGAGTCGATGGGCAAAATAATAGTATGTTGTACCGTGGCATATCAGGACACAATGCTCCTCAATGGCACACGCATGAAGCATACGCATAATTCACACATTGCACGCATATTTATTACCTTAAAATTGGCTGGATAGGAGCAGTTTCATCAACACGAAGGCTGCCGGCAACTAGAACTAGAGTGTACTTTGGAACCACTGTGGGCTTAGTTTCTGTGTGTGACTGCTTTTGGCAGCACAGTGATAGATCTTAGCGTTTGGTCAAGAGTCTAGTGAAGATGGCCAGTATCAACCGAGCGTACTCGAGCTCCGGGGAAGACAGCGTCTGGGGGAACCAACCCGAGGGTAACCTTGCTTAAAAATCTGGACATTCATCTCGTGGACTTCGGTTGAAACTGACATCGGCTTCTGGATACCATTCACCAGGACAGCCCGTCAAGCGTATACTCAATTGGCCAACGACATGCCGATACGGTTCGGCTACGATATCTCTGCCTACTCTTACATCAGTCAGGCGCCCTGAGAAAGACAATGGCACCCGAGAAGGCAAGACATGGCGTTATTGAAGCTTATTCTATGAGACCTGGGATGACGACTGTCACACCGGGACAGCTCCAATCTTCACATCGCTCCGCTCATGCTTGACATGATTACCATGGAGTAATGGAGGATAGTCCGGCGGCAAACAAGCGCTCAAGCAGCGGCCAAAAGAGCCCGCCACCACGCACGACAATACACTAGCCAGCTAAACCCACGCGGGATGGACGGACCAGGCATGGAGTTTTCAGGCGCAACTTGGGAAGCTTAACCATAGCTGAATGGGGGAATCGGACGCAAGGAGAGGCCTCCTTACGACTTCGGACAGTGAGTACAATCACGCGATCCGTGCCTTCGGATCTGGACTCTATTAGATTTTACAGTGCCGTGTGGTGGTACACTATGATTGCAACTTTTGCCTATGACAGTGGTTCTAGCAACTTTGCCTGACTGTTGTATGAGAGTGATCTTATCTGGCCGAGTTTCACCATTGAGGAGGTGTTGTGAACCTGAGTGACACACAAAGAAGACGAGAATTCTCGCGGTGGCAAGCCCCTCCAATATTGGAGCCCGTGTTAGGGATCGATGATCGGGTTCGGGAAGAGAAGTATTGATGAGAGCTCCATCATGCGTGATGTTATGAAAAGATGTATACATTGCTTTGACTGCACAAGATGCTGTGAACATCAATGATGTTGTGCACAACGACCACGACATTTCAAGATGGATACAGAATGATGAGAAATGAGGAGGGCTTCGGCTTAATAATATACATGCAGGCCATTATGGAGAGGCTGGTGAGGCTGTGGCAATATGGACCCTTTCAAGAGGGGGAAGAGAGAGAGAGTGAGAGATATCAGCAGGAAAATTCAACGGCGTGGCGATGATATTCAAGACTTGAGGTGACACATATTTCTTCCCAAATTGTTATGCATGCATCAACAAGAGCACATAATCTGTAACCCCAGGAGGTGTTCCGGTCTCAAGGAGGGGAAGAGTGATACGCCTGATAGTGTAGCTGACTCATGATATTCAACTATCCATAAATACTATGTAACTGATACAATATGTATGAATATAAGGCTGGGAGGATAAATATAAAGCCGAAGATGTAACAAAAGAAGAAGATAGATGATAAGAAGAGAATCTGAGAGCAATCGAGATACAATTATTACCCCATAACTCCCGCAGTCCGTGGTTACGCTGAGCGTAGTGAGCTTCAAGCATCGGAGTTCAACTCTCTGAGACTGCAAGTACGCTGACTTACTACTGACATTCTCATGCATCATATCATCATTAATACGAGCCGTTATCAGTCACGTATTGGTATCGTGGGACGTATCACGAGTCCTGAGACAAGTTTCAGCGTGGTGTTTGACAGAACCCTTATCACAGGTATTCTTTCACTTCTCGTAAACTGTACACCCAGATCTGCCCATCCATATGTTGATCATGGTGTGTCCAGTGACGGCTCATCACAATTTCACATGAAGTTGCATCAACAGCATGACAGCTTTGCAAGACTGAAAGTGCCAGTCACAGTAGTCGTGCCAGCATGCTTAGTGATGCTGTCTACATGTAC
The DNA here is from genome assembly GCF_984573655.1 of Nuphar pumila. NCBI lineage: Eukaryota > Viridiplantae > Streptophyta > Magnoliopsida > Nymphaeales > Nymphaeaceae > Nuphar > Nuphar pumila. Next base: position 43,660 of record NW_028323455.1, on the reverse strand, counting down.
AGCCATGGCGGGCGCACCTGCGTTGTTTCTAAAAGCCGTCAGAACCTCCTTCAGGTTCGGGTTGTGGGAAGCGTTCCCCTGCAAGCAGCTCGGATCGCATCACATCAAGCTCCAAGTATTGATGGCAGCGTGAGACAGTCGTCGGACCCAACTGGCTGGCAGATTCCAACACTTTGCAGCTGCAATTGACAATATCTTAGGCATATGAATGTGCCCCAAAATGCCGTGATCACAGGGTTGATACAACTTCCACTCCGTGGCACATGGCATGACCTCAGCAAACCGCAAATAAATCATGACAGCAGAAACATTTCAGCATTTGCAGCCTATATTTCTGCCATCCCAGATGACTTCAGCAATGTCTAGAAGTTTGCAGCTTCGATCACTGAAGGTACACCGCCTGACGTCACTCCTGATGTCACTCCTGCCAGACTAAGGAATAGCTCAACGTGGACAACGCTGAGGCATGTTCTCGCCAGATTCCAGCGCAAAAGGCGAACGCACAAGGAAAGGGGCAAGTACATGCGTCACAGATGATCCACGGGATCATTCGTTGCTGCTAAGTAGAGTACCTCAGCACAAGCAAATGAAAGCCAAAAAATGCTCAAATCTGTATGCAATTCGATGGTCGCGTGACTAGGCTCCCACTTCGTTCACAGGCACATGGCTCCCAAGGTTGGTCCCTGTCTCGTCGCTCAACGTCCCCCGGCAGCTGTTGGGGCTGCTGCCGGACCGCAAGCGGTTTTTTTGCCGAACGGCGCTTGGACCCCTGTTCTGTCCCAACTAACCAAGTTTTTCAGGCTCGACGACCGACCGATTGCGCAGCGTGGCAAAACGCTGTGAACCGCAGCCTCAATGTTGCTTGTCAAGCGGTCTCATTGTGTCTGGACGACTGCGCGTATGGCACGGCAATGTGCACAGATCCCAACTTTCGTGAGCGTCAAAGGCAGCAAGCAGAAAGTATGCCGCCCAATGACGCAAAAGGCGGAGGGGCAGGGGGCGGGGGGAGATTCCATTTCCCCCCCGCCCCCTTATGCGCCACCAGTCAACAGTTGATCAGCATCCAAAACGAGCCAGGCATACGCGTCGATGATGTTCTGGTGTCAAATGCATGCATAAATGCTGTGATCTGCCATCTAGGTTCCTGGGCGCCCCTCTGCCATGGAATACTTGAAAGGGAAGTGATGATGATCTGTAGCTTCTTCTCCACTGGTCCGAGGATGACTGGAAAAGTGAACCCCATCATGATCAAGCCTACACCACATGGTCTAGAAATGCCTCCTGGTCGACTCTCCCAATCATATGCTTGCCCTCAATGTAGTAGGCATAGTTTGTGAACACCAGGCAGGTCGTTGCATGGCGCCACCAAACTTTCAAGGGTAGGAGTCTTCCTTGTCTTCTTGCTTCTCTCAAAGTACTCATGTGAGGCCTGCTATAATCGGTGGAGGTGAAGTGGCGCCCGCGAGCGAGCGGCCGCCGTTCGAAGACAGCAATGTCAGGCCGGAAGCGTTTTGATATCCACGCGGGCGAGGAACGCCAGTAGGATTCGTCCGGGGACGGTGCAGAAGTTTTGCGGTGACTTGTGCCAGGGTTTGAACAGCTCGGACATCTTCCTGGCGACCCGACCAACAGCCGGTCTTCAGGCGAGCCGAAGGACAACAGATGTGGGCGACTGGTTCGGTGCAAAGTGTTGCTGAGGAGACTTTGTCACTGGAGATAGCAACGCGGCAACCGCTGCTTAAAACCATTTGGCAGTGGATGCTTCGACGTGAGCAAGCCAATACAAGGGCAATCCAGGCATAACTTGCCCTTGGCAGTGGAACAGCATACGGGATCGGCCTCAAACCCTTGCAAAGTATTTGCCAAGCTTGCCCTGACTCAAAGCCCGTATGATCAAATGTGCAAGGAGCGTCAAACTGCTTGCTCTGCAAAGTCGTCTGCAAATCAAACTTTCGAGTTTGTTCCTCAATCGCAGTTCTGCGATCGCTGCAACAAGCGCTTGGGGAGCGCAAGTGCAGCGTGTCTCCATTGTGCGGTGGACTGTCCCATGTCGCGGCCTAAATTTGATCATGCAGTCCATTTCCAGTCCAACGACTCATCTTGACTGACTCGAAATCTAACATCATTGGACCTGAAGCCGAAGCCGAGAGAGACGTAGCCCCTCTCTTGCCGTGTTTCACGGCGGGGGGAACATGGCGTGATTGTCGATTGATAGTAACACAGGCTACCAAAGTATTAACCGCTTCACGAATCAGCTTGAAAGGGCAACTTGACGAACCCAAAGCGCAGCACATCCACCGCATACTGGCTCGCAATATTACGCAGGGAAGCTTCGTCGATAAACTCCGCCTCGCGGCCCAGGCACGGAATAAACGTGCCATTGCTGATGTCAGAGGGCTCGGCCATGTTGACCTTTGGCACAATTGTTGGATGGAAACTGCTCCCAGTGTGAGCGTTCACATGTGTCCAGAGCTCTGGCCAGTCTCGATCAAACCTCTCGGTCCGGCCGATAAAGTCAACCATGGAACGGCCATCTTCGGCAAAGACCTTGTGAGCTTGGTCATTGATGTGGCCGGTATGAAATCGTAGTCCCAGGTGTTCGTGAGTACTGGTTCCAAGGGCAACACCTGCAAAATGCGCAGCAAATATTGCAGGGAAGGCAGCGGTGACAGTCAAAACTGCTTGAGAAACGCTCCGCGATCCTTGTTCATCCACAGCGCAGTTCAAAATCTTGTCACTCAAGTAACTACCGATAAGGGTGAGGAACTGCGGCAGTGGGCGGTCCGCCCCACGGTTTGCTTAGCCCACATGCTGAAATATGTTTCTGCAGCACCACCGCATCCACAGGGACATTCGCAGCTTCACGTACTACCTGGGAAACAGATCTACCATTACCTGAAGCCGGACAAGGAGTCTTCCAAAACTACATCACAGGATCTAGACTTCACCAGTGAACGCATCGCAGAAATCAGGGAGAACCGCATGGAGGGGTTAGCCACTCCCTGACTTCGTCCCCCTAAACCCTGAACATGTCTTTGGTCTACTAGTCAACCCTGCTGGCTCTTAGGATAGGCGTGATTGACAGCGTGTTGGAGCTGTGCGTAGGAACGAGTGCAATCACGCCAATCACGCCAATCCCGCCAATCCATAGAGACGTGTGATGTTCTTATGCGAGACAGTGCCCTCGTTTTTTCAATCTGCACCACATCCAGTCATCTGCAGTGACAGGCAGAAGTCACGTTTGTCCTGAGGCACGCTACCTGTTGAGCCGCCTGTTCCCCAGGTTACACCTGGACACGAGGCCGAAGCACCTTTGGAACGTCCCCATCGTCAATGACAGGCAAGGCATGGCGTGGCAACCCATTGACTGACTGAATTATTGCGCATGAATAGGGGCGTATCGCAACCTGCCCCTCGTCAACGACAGGGGAGGCATGGCGTACAACAGATTGATGGACTGATGTATAGTACATGAATAGGGCTCGTACCGCAACCTGTCGCAAGCAGACACAAGCAAGAACGGATCTTCACTAAAGTCTGGAAGGGCACAGCGCAGCACGGGGGGCCGCGCTCGCTGCGGTTGTCAGGGTTGAACGTGAACAAGAACTTGTCGCACATCATTTTGTAGCCGCTCAGCATGCGCATCCAAGGATTACGGACCCACGTGAACACGAAAAACTGCGACCAAAGCTCTTGCGTGAGGTGGGGCGGCCGGTTTGAAAGCTCATCTGGATCGCAATTGGCTGGGTCTTGACAGAAGAGCGACCTCAGGGCTTCTAGAATTGATGACGAGGACGACTTCTGCTGCCGCACGTAAATGACTTTGTACTTTATGCTCACCCAGAACTGCAAACCATACTCAGACCTTCACAACTGCTTTTTGCAAATGTGAAGTATGCACCATGCACAGCTGTGGTGGGATGCGGGTGGACTTGACGCCAACACCCCTTGCTAACGGGACACAGTGCGGAACATGGGCCATCTAAAGCTTTATGTGGATCACTCGTAGCCAAGCGTGATGAAATCCGTTCAAAGACGTTGATGCGTTGGCATGTGAGCACTCATGCTCTTGAAGGAGGTTGAAAATGGGTATGACAGAGTTGAACTGTCCCCAAGCTGGTTCAGACGGTGCTTACAAACACGGACTATCGCAAGCATCTCACCCTGATGGCCCGTCACAAAGTCGGCAATCTGCCATGTATCACGTCCGAATCACGCCACGACTGGGCATATGTGCCCTTTGACATAAAGGCGTACATGCGTACATACATATGTATGGCGTATTTACGTATTTACACTTTCCCACATTCTTAGACATGGCGGCATGGCATGACTCTCGATTGTCGGAAATGCTCTACATCATACTACCGTGACAGCGACGTCTGCTGGGGGTCGCTGCATCAGGATGAGTAATCACCAACTCGATTCGAAAATTCAACGCTGGCCTGTGCAAAGGTAATGCCTTTAGGTGCCACCATGTACTTGGTGTCTTGGCCCTTGTGTACTTGTGGGGATGTCAAGGGGGGCACGACTGCATCTCAGAGTGTGAGAGGCTGACTGCAGGCAATCTCTGATCAGGCGGCGATGTCGCTTTGCTTGGTCGAGCCTGGTGTTGCTTTTCAACCTTGACGGCAGAGTGACTGTTCATGCCTCTGCCGATTGATGGGTGGGGTTAGGGGTTACCCTAACCCCTTTATTGATAGTTGGAGAATGACACATCATCACCTTGGCTACAGCTGTGATATCATGCATGTTCCACATGCTTCTTATATCTATTGCTTTCATGCTACCAGTCATCGTGCAAAATGCAATTTGCGCTGTTCTGCAGCATGCGTACCACATTTTTGCCATTCACTTGGAACTGGACACGGCACTGCAATCCCATGATGCTCCTGATGATGTGTGCAGTAGTTGGACAAGCCTTAGGGTCTCGATGATTAAAGCTTCAAGCGTGGGAGGCACAGGCGGACACGCAAGCAAGTGCAGCTTGAAACATATGTGTGATTCATGCTTGAAGTCTGTCATGCAAATCCGCAAGGCCGAAAGACTTCTGTGGGATCATGTGATTCTTGACACTGACACCGCCATGCTTCGTGCGAGTTGCTTCCAGCGGCCAGAAGAACCATGTTGTCAAAAGACAGTGGCACTTGGATTTGCCAATGTCCATGTGGATGCGAACATGTTGCAGTAAGCTACATCGCCACATTGAAAGACATGAGTAGGGTGGGAAGATGCGGTTACATCCGGAAACCGTGACGGGTGTTGCCGTTGCCGAAGGACTCTTCGGACGGCAAAAGGGAGCTAGGGGATACGTGCGTCGGAATGACAGGGACGTTGCGTCACGTATGCCTCACTCCTTTTGTGGGGAAGAACAGATAGAAAGGACAAGTGTGGGAACCGTGTTTGTCACACCTGGCAGCCGTGATCGATCTTCGCTGTTGTCCAAGTCGACACTTTGGACAGCACTGCTAAGGAATGCAAATTTGGGCTGTTCCTCTTGTTGAAGAGTTGCTCTTCCTTTTCCTGGTTGATACAGTTTGACGGCAATACGTGCTGGAGAATGCATTTGTTGGGCTGTGCCCTCTGGACTCCCACTTCAACAGATGTTCTGTGATTCGCAGGGAGGTTGCGTACTGAAGGTTGTGTGTACACCGGCACAGTCGGCGGCAGTGTGTGTCGACGAGACTTGCTGAAGATCTTCCATGGTAGGTCCGAGAGGTTCCCCTGCTTACTCATTCGCCCATGCACTGCTGCCGGCGCACACAGCACATCAAAGCCATGCCTCCAGTGCTGCATCAGCTGTGACCGTGCGTTCAAGTACATGTCGAGTTCGTGCGAGGAGCCCTCGGGATCCGTGGCCTCTAAGAGGGTCCGAGTGGCTTCGCTCATCTTCATGAGAAGTACAGCTACGAGCAGTGCAGAGGCGCGCATGCAGGCGCGGCCCATTTGCCCGGCCTTGAGAGGCATGCCGGCTCCTTGCTATCGCGCTATCTCGAGGAAGTTAGTGACTGTGCTTGGATGCGAACAGCGGGGGGCTTCTAGAGAGACGCAAGTGCCCATTGACGCACTTCCCTGTACATACACAAAACTTCGTGTTCGCGCGCGTCGCCTTGTTGCTTGGTCATGAAGACTGCCGGATACAAGGCCTACCACTCACATGCTGGTTGCTGTGTGGAGGGCTGTGAGGGAGTTGCTTTTATGGGTGCTCGGTGTAAGGCACTTTCTAAGCCACGCTTTATTGGAAATGTCTAACATTTGGAAACCTACACTGTCTAGTGCCACGTGGTTCCCAGAATTTACCGATACTGAATGTGAGGGCGTGGCACATACGGATTATTTTGCTGCCAGCTTGCCTCCATTGAATTCAACTATGAGACGGAACTGGCAACCTGGCGAGACAACTTCAAATGTGGAACATCACTAAAACTGACCAAATATACCATGCCTTTGCATATGTGTATTGCCGATGATTGACATGGCAGGATGTAGCACGTTGTGGCACCCGTCTCTAGGAGCACGCTTGTATGCCGCACGCAGCATCTACCAGATGTCCCCCCCCAGCACTCAGAAATCGAACGCTCTAGCATAGCGTGCATTTCCTTTTGGACACAACCATCCGCAAATGAAACTGCGTGTGGGAACGTACAATAGGGGATAGTAACGCTCAGTCGTCAGCATGGTTTCCAAGGCTGCAGGGGCCAGATACCTCGACGTCACATACCTCGACGTCACAACTGTCACGTCTCCCATGTAGGTGCACCAAGTGAAAACACGCTTGCACTTATTTTGACATGTTATCAGGATGTGACATACGTCTATTGTCCGTGCGTCTAGCGTCTGTGCGTTGTCAACGTTGTGGTTGATTGTGGATTCGCCAGGGGTGCAGAGGGATGCAGAGTGCAGGAGTGCCATCAGGCACGTGTCGGGCAGCAAAAGCTAATGCTTTGCAGCGTAAAGACAACATATGATACGTAAGTGACCACATTTCACTTCAGAATTACATTGTTTGCAGCAGCAGCCGTGAATCCTTGTGGCAGGTTCACCCTGACAAGCCTTACAACCCGCGCGGACTAATCCACTTGTGCCTCTGCCTATCAGGCCATCTCAAAAGTACACGTACATACTATTGAACGCACCTTTACAGGACCGTGACGACGAGGCACGCATGAACATACGGTCCTGTACGTTGTCTGTTCATAGGCGCATGTGTGATGAAAGTAGCGCCCATCGCAACGCTCTCCTGCTTCGAAAGCTATGTTTGTCAATGAAAGCACCTGCTAGAGTAGTTCTGATATACCTGATTGTCCTGTAATGCTGCCAACTTCTGCGGAGCAATGCACTGGCGCAACTGGCTGCTCAACCCTACAGAACACAACCGTAAACCTCGATCATAAAATTCCCTTGCAGACGCTTCAACATTCAGGTCAAGCTTCACGTATAGCACTGCGTTTTACTTGGCCTTGTGCGTGCGTTCGGGCCCGTACGGCGAGTGTTCGCCTGGCGTACAGTGTGCACTTTTTCATGACGCACGCTGGGATGCAACTGCCGATCGGTGGCAGTGAACTTGACAACCGGGGAATGTTTAGGAATAGGACTGACGACTGACCTTTTGGTACCGATACGTGAATGACGCTTCGATCACGCAAACTCTCTCGCAAGTTGATGTTATCTGGAGAGCAGCTTACAGGAGCCCAGTGGTTTTCGAATGCCCTGGAACTATCTCAGGGGACAGAATGGCCAGCTAAAACGCCGAAAAGGAATCCCACATTCGTCTTCTGACTACTCATCAAAAGCTAAACGTCGACAAGCTTGCACCGCATTGCTTGAAATGTACTTGTCTGCAAATGGCGTTCACGCACCGTTCGTGAAGGCCGTGCGTGCGAGTTCACCAATGTCCGCGGGTCCGTGTCGCACAAATGCGTGTTGCGCCGCTTGGTTTGCGACGAGGCGCGAGTACGCGAGGGCCGTACTGGCGACTCACCCATGCCAGCGGGCATCTCACAAAAGTGTGTTGCGCCGCTTCGTTTGCGATGAGGACAACTCGCGGGTCGCGCCAATTCCTGACGGGCATCGAAGTTCGGCTCCGTTTAGTCGTGTCCGAAGTGGGGGTGAGCTAAGCTTGCCCGAAAGGTTGTTTGGCGTAATTTTGGTAGCATGCATGGGAGAATGATCCATATGGGACCATATGGGAGAACGTACTTCCGTTTGGTGCCGCGGACCACCACATGCATGAGCAGAGCATAAAGAAAAGAGAAAGAGCAGAGCATCACACTAACAACAAGGAGTCGCCTGCCAAAAATAAACTATCTCAGATATGCAAGTAAGAGCCAGCATCGGAATCCCATGTTTTGAAATACAAGGTGACAAGTACGCAATCGGACATCTTTGTCCCTGAGACACCCATCGTGTACACAGCCATGCACCGTCCTTGTGGGGCCAAACTGGGCCCCATGTGAGTTACAGACTGACCGGTAAGAACAAGACGTCTTTTCGATGCTGTTGTCAAGTGCGGCAGCAAGCAACAACCAGCTGCGCCGGCATGTTAGATGACGATACAGGCAACTCGGGTTAAGACATACGGGGTCTAAGACATACGCCCTCTAAGACATACGAATTCTCGGCCACCGACGTGCTAAGTAACAAATCTCTCTAGATAAGACATACGTATGCACGTTGTAAGACGTACGTTTTCGAGGGAACGAACCCTGCCTGGCCCCATCTTAAGACATACGCGGCTACTTCCAGATAGTCTCCCGCGGAACGCACAGCTGCTTGGAGCAGAAGAGGTTGTGGGCGTATTGAAAGGCATATTAACGTTGACGACATTGGTCTCAATGAAATGGCGAAGCTCCCATGTCACGTAGGTAGCATTGTACAATGGCTGAGCCACCAGCGAAGCGCCCCAAAAAGCACGCATTCTCTTTAGCGGAAAAGCTGTGGTATCTAGATATGAAGCAGAGCACTCGTGGTCCATTCAGAAGACTTGTGATGCATTCGAGGAGAAGTACAAAGTGTCTTTACCGAAGGGGACAGCTCAGGGTTGGGTCGCAAAGGAGTCCCAAACTCGCGCAGCCATTGCAGACTCCGCAAAGGACAACGATGCCACTCAAAGGCTTCGCGATGCTAAGTTTCCAAAGCTGGAGCTAGCCCTTTCACACTGGTTTTACATGAAAGAAGAGCAGGAGGGCACAGTCACGATGGCCCGGGCTCATGGGGCGCTTGAACCAGGAGACGATATTATTGGGCCTGATGAATACAGTGCGTTACCGGGAGAATCTGCTCAGCACGAGGAGCTTACAGATGACGCGTTGGTGGCTCTGGTTGTATCTGTCGACGACCCTGTGGCCGAAGACAGCGACGAAGAAGACGAGCCCGAAGGCCCGCCGGCCACAATTTCGACACAGCAAGCGATTCAGCACCTCACAGAATTAAACGCATACTTTGACGCAAACGCGGGCACATTCAGCGAGGCGGAAATCACGTTCATGCAGGGTTTGACGTCGAAAACCCTGTCGCTCAGGGCCAGTCGGCAAGTTCAGAGCACATTACCCTTCGTTATCATCCCTCGCGTGTTGCAGACCGATAGTTAGAGAGACGCTATGGTTGTTTAACGTTATTTTCGATTTCCATTATTTTTGGAGTTTTAAACTGCGGTATTTTGTAAGACATACGTTTCGTAAGACATACGATTTCCGATCCACCGAGGCGTATGTCTTAACCCGAGTTGCCTGTAAAAGAAAAGAGAAGCAAAGAGATACGCCAGCCCAGGGCGTGGAGAGCCAAAAGGAGGCGCCGTTGACAACGGGCGAGACAACCAAAACTGATCTCGCGCCTAACGTGGAAGAGTGCAGCACTAAACAGGAAGCGCATGCGCACATGACTAGGGGAATGTTTTATGATGATAATGATTCTGTGTTGATGTGATTGTTTTCGGCCTAAGCCGCAGCTCTTGCTCTTTCTCTGTGCAATGTAATGATTCTATTGTTCCTTGTTGTCTATTTCCTGCCATTATCTACATTACTTATGCTATAGATTTGCCGGCCCTGTCGCTTGTAACAAACTTATGCTATACCTTTGCTGACTATGTCCTGCCATTATCTATGTGATCTAACCACATCTTTGCAATGGCTCAAATGGTGAATGAGTCAGGTGCAACAAAGCAGCCCCTTCATGCCTTTTTCCTGGACATTAAGAAGGCTTACGATGTGGTCTGGAGGGAAGGTCTTTTCTATAAATTGAAAGCTAAAGGGGTAAAAGGCAAGATGTGGCGGGTCTTGCTAGACTTGTTTTCAAAGTCACAATCCTCGGTCCGCATTGCTGGTGAGATGTCGGAGTCGTTCCCATTGATGGTAGGCGTTGGACAGGGCGACCCCCTCTCCACCCTACTTTTCGACATATATATCGACGATCTTTTGGAGTCGATGCATACGGACGGCCGCCCCAAAGGAATTTGCATTGCGCAAGGGGTCGAGGTCAGGGCCCTCACATATGCTGACGACCTTAATGGTCTGACACTTGATCCCCAGGACTTGCAGGTCAGTATTCACCATGTGGCTGAATGGTTGAAATGCTGGCGTATGCAAGCAAATAAAGTGAAAAGTGTCGTGATGGTGTTCCATCCTAAGGAAGGTGAATCAGCGAGCGTCCCAGCTGAGCAGCGATCGAGCACCTGGACACTGGATGGGCACGCTCTGTCGCAGGTGCAGTCATATAAGTACTTGGGAGTTTGGTCCACAGAAAGCGGGTCTTGGGATTTACATGCAAGCAAAGCACTGGGCAAAATGCGTGCTGCCTTGGGGTATTGGAGGCCACTTCTAGCTTGTCATCGTATCCCGATCAAAACCCGCGCCATGATGATCCAGACCTTCATCTACAGCTCAGTTCTGTTTGGTAGTGAGGTCTGGTCAACCTCACAAGTCAATAGATGCTGCTTTGACGTCGTCGCAAAGGAGGCGATGCGAGCAGTGATGGGATTGCAGTGCGTAGAAGTTGCCTCAGAAGGCTTGTTCACAGACCTGGGCCTACTGCCCCCCTCGCTTCTAATGGATGCCTCTAAACAATGCTATGACAAGCATTAGTCCACTTTACAAGGAACTCGATGGTGTAAACTGGCAAAAGCGAGTCGTTTTCCCGGGCATAGAGCCGTCGGGCGCCCAAGGGCAGGGGCCAATTGGCAAAGCGAGGTGCAGAAATTTTCAGCGGACGTTTGCCACGACCTGAATATCTTTGACATCTTCAAGGCCCCGAAAAAACAGCAGGTCGCCTCCTCCAGATCTCAAGGGGTAGTGCGTACAGTGAATATGCCAGTGCTGGGAGCAGAGGCGTTGCCTACTGATGAGGTTGATAGGCAACACCTCCTCGACAATATCTGGAGTTGGCACCTAATTCGGGGGAAAGCCAGATATGTTGCATCGCCGCACTCTGCAGTGCCATGGAAGTGGACGTGCATCGGTGAACAACCACGCAGTCTTGCACCATATCTGTCAAGTTTGCCCTCTGTTCGAGCTCGTACTATCATGAGCGCCAGAAGTGGTAAACTGTTTGCCCTACGAAGCGGACTTCAAAATCAAACTTACGAGTTTGTGGATCCCTTATAGTATCACTGCAACGACTGCAATGAGCATTTGGGGGATGCTCACACAGGCTGTGTTCACGGTACTGTGGATTGTCCCATCTTGTGGCCTAAAATAGACCAATTTCTTGAAACGGTTGGAGGTCTTGGGTAACAAGGCGGGAATTTGGCAACTAAATTGGAACCTCTGTTGGGGTTGATCTCCTGACAAAGATTCTGAGTATGGGTTGCGACGATCTCCCAAAGGAATTGACGGGTCGTTGTTGGTCAGCTGTGGCTGATCTCCTTTCTTGCAGGGTACAAGACGAAGAAGATATGTCAGGTCAGGTATGGTAAGTCAGGCTGGTCCAGGTACGCTTGCCTCAGGTGGTGGTAATGATAACACGGATTCCCAAGTAGTTCTTGGAGTTGCCAATGTCCATGTGGATGCGGTAGTGTTGTAAAAAGATACATCATCATCATCTAATGATTCTGTTTACAACACTACCGTGAGCGACGTTGCAACTAATCAATCGGGAATCACGCCATGTCCCCTTCGCCGCGAAACACGGCGAAAGAGACTTACCCAGGGGGCTTCGGCCTCAGGTCCAGGCTGGTCGGCATGGGGGACATGAGGCATGTACCGTTCCACCGTTTCCCAAAAACAGCTGCTGCAAGGCGAGGCAAAACAGCAATAGGCGGCAAAATAGTGATGCAGACATATCAACAAGCACCCACGTTGTCGATGCAAGGGCTGAAGCCAGTGTACGGCTTCAGTCTCCACTTTTCTCAACTACCGACAAAAACATGAGATTTTGGTGCCGAGGGAATTGTATGATGCATGCATGTAGAATAAGCAAAGAAACTTGGTGCCAGTCCGGATCTGTTTTGGACAAGGGCTGCATGGGTGTACCATAACAGTACCAACAAATGAATGGTCACGGTCAAGCATACGCGTTCGGACTCGCCGGCGATTTATATAGGGAAATAAGTGAAATTTCCGATATGTATATAGGGAAATTAACACCCATGACTGTCAAGCTCCCAAAAAGCTCGCCCGTCGCTGCGGTGATGGACAAACGCATAGAAAGGGTCATAGGTAGTGTTAGAAAAGGATACATCACCATAGCCGCTAAGACATCATTGATGCCCGCCCCTCCCCATCCACTGAAAGGCCGTAGGTCACCTTTGTTAGACATGCTTTGCAAAACTTGCAGAATGCAGTATGGATCTCACGCGTCCAGTCAAACTCCCCCTTCCCAGAGATCAATGCTCTTGAGGGAACAATACAATTTGCCGAAGGCTTCTCGAACTCGTCCAACGTTGGCGTTCTATGGGTTTATAGTGTACCGGGATGCCGCTTTGGTGGTGCCTGCATTTCAGGACATTGTTTCAGCTTCTTGTGTCCAGATACTCAAAAATACATTAATTCTTGGGATGAAAAGCGGGGTCGAAATCCAATCTGGCGAAGCACTGGCTGAATTTAACAACACACGTGACAACACACTTCGAATGCCGGTCAATGGCTTCTTCACTGACGCTCCTTACCTATTTAGATGTGCAACCTTGCGATATCCACATGCTTCAGGATACATGTCAGAACCTTCTGCGTACACATCTAGCTTGTGGGTTCAATCACGGATTTGGAAGGGCCAGTCGCAAGCTAGTTATCCCGGGTTATCAAGTGATAGGGTTCCTTGGATAGTACATGAGCGCAATTGCCAGCACACTAGTGGCAACCGAGGTGTACTTCCAGGCCCCTCGATGCTAGGCACTCGCCCACCACAGTATTCTGTTTATTCCATCAGCCGGTTGATTGCGTGTGACGAGGTGGATATCTACCGAAATTGAACAACACAATACCTGAATGCCGTTGTGAGCGGGTCGAGCTTTGAACAGGGAAACAAGTAGGGTGTTTGATCTGTGATGTTCATTTTTTGTGAACTATGTTAACTTCGTAACTAGCTTCTCTTCTGCGTTCGTGACGTGACGTCGAACGCGATGTCACATCCGTGGCACAATTGGCTTTCCGTTTGGTTCGCCGTAGTCTACGTCAACATATTTGGAGCCGCTTCCAGCAGTTTGCCGGTAACATCCCCCTTTCGAAGGCCCTTGCACGCATTCCATGGTTATCAGGGTTCGGAATGGGTGTGGTGCAATATGTCGATAAACAATTGCCGAATTCCAATGCACGAGCGCCGCAGATATAACACTATGTGGTTTTTGTGTCTCAAACGATCACTCGTTCAATTCTGGGTGCATGGAAGATATCGCCAACCCTTCACATGGCTGGCAAGTTCCAGCAAGCGATATCATGCTGAGTTTTCATCCCACATGATCTACGGGACGTTTCGAGACAACTTGCTGGTCTTACTAGCTCGATTCCGCGTAAGTTCTCGCTGTACATCGGAATTCTGGCGATAGCATGTGATTACGCAGTGCCACCCGATGGCGCTTTTGGTACCAATATTCATGCCAGTTATAGGTACTGCATCTGGTGCGAGTGTGGGTGTGTGAGTGTCACTTGGATTGGAAGTGCCAGCAGAGCAGCGACAAGTTGTCAACTGGAAAGGATGCAGCGACTCAATAGAGCAGAGATACGTCAGCCAGGGGGGTTCTTGCAGAGCTTCGCCAGACAGCTTTGAGGATCTGTATCCCTGAACATACATCATTTTTCACGGCAGAAATGGGGGTCGAACCCCATTGTGGCAAACCACTGGGTGCTCGAGTGTTGCTGGTACCAGCAGCACCTAATGCTTGTCAGTACAATCCTCAGCACCATAGTGGCCCCTCGATGTGTATGGGACGGAAGCTGCTTCTTGCAACGTATGTATGAGCACTGTTTGCAAGTCGCTTCAGTGAGTACGACACAGACTATGTTCAAGGCCCTGGAAAGGCTAGACCCACATCAATCACGTTAAGCATTACGAAGGGATACATTCCAGCAGCACATGCATGCATCGCCAGAGTGCGGTCCGACCCCCATTTCCGTCCCCCGAAATCGTCAATTTTTTAGTCATCTGGACTCTCAAATTCAACCGTATGGTAAAGCGCTGACATGCAGTGTGATACAACTGAATCGGACTGTGCCCAACATGTATGCATCATCAACAAAAGGAACTTCCATGTGTATTTCGGTGAGACGAGCCCCTGCATGTATCCGAACTGAACGCAGTTCTCAGATACATGCGTAGGACAGAAATGTGTCCATCCTATTTCGAAACTCGATTCATTTCATCTTATGTCCATTCCTTTGTGTGTCTGTGTGCACAGTTGTGTGCTACATCCTCTTGCTGGGCTTGCTGGACAGCAGCAGTGCTTCGCCACCTTTGACCCATCTCTGCCCCAGAAAATCAAGCAAGCATGCATTTTAACCAAAATAGGTCGTTAAATGGGAGCCACTCCATATCTCTAAAGGCGCACACCGCGCAACCGACAGGGACGTGCCCAATGTATCCCTAAAAAAATTCGGCCTCATTTTTTAGGGATAAAGACTAAACCTGTACAAGTGCATATATTTGGTACCAGAAATGTTGAATTTTGTTATCTAATCGTGTACGTGCAGATCCAACATTTGGGCTGCCAACTATGCTTTTGTACAGCCCTAACTTGTGGGTCTTCATCGAAGACCCACAAAAGCAAACTTCCTGGCCAAGAACTGGACAGCAGGGCTGCCAATAAGTGCAGCTTCAGCACTTGATTCCCAAGTAGTTCCTGGAGTTGCCAATGGAGTGCTTCGACGGACCATCTCAGAACAAACCGTTGCCAGCGATGTTAATGTCGCTGCTATCTCTGGTGAACGGTAGCGTCCGAATCATGCAAGACGTACGCTGTGCCGAAGGGGAGATCATGACAATAGCGTCCGAACGATCGATGTATAGGGACGAGCGCGCCAGGGCGGTCGGGCATAATGCGGTAGTTATGTGAAAAGATACACCATCATCATCAGCGCACAGCCGTGTGACTCAATCGCAGCGGCTTGAATGACACTGCTTGAGTTGTCACGTGCGACAAATGGTGAGTGTTGATGTTGAGCGTATGCAGAAATGGGACCCTTGGAGTTGGAAGGGTCCGCCTCCTATTGACCCGTTTGACACGCAGTGGCCGAACAGTATTGCAATCTGCGGCATCATGAAAGACGAGCACTTTGATGACATCGAGGAGTGGCTCGCCTACCACAAGTGCGTCTCGTGAGGATGTATCGCATAGTGTTTAGGCGCGAGATCAGCTTTGGCTGTCTCGGCGTGATGTTTGACTCATCCCGATTAAGACTTGCCAACGCCGACTCTCTTGGGTGGAGTGTTTTCGTAGTGTTTGTGTTTGCGTCTTGAAGGATGTTTCTCACATGGCATGATGACCAATGGATTGATTTAATGTCCTTATCCCAACTGTGGCGCCGGACATAATGGCGAATGAAATGAAAAGTTACGTAACTCGGACCCACGCCAGGTCCAAGCAAACAAGCACTTTGCCTATAAGGACATGACCAAAGGGCTGAGCGGTGACCCGCGCAGGCACAACAAAAAAGGGAAGAGCAGACCTTAAGCTGAGTCACGAGCTGCTGCAACTTCACTGCAACTTCCTCGCAGCGATGGCTGTTGTGGGCGAGCTGCCCTAACATCACGAGTGGCACGCAGGCGGATCGGCGTCGACAAAGTGTTCCTGTGGGAGGATGATGAGGTTGTGCCGGACGCGTTGCGGGCCTTTGTGCAGCCTTGGGAGAGCAGAGGGTTCCTGGTCCTGCGGGCACTCAACGACTCCGACGTGTACACCGACAAGCAGATCAACTTGTACAACCGTTGCGCACGCCCCGACCTGGCCGGAGCGTTCTCCTGGGTCACCGCGATCGACTTGGACGAGTTTCTCATTGTCCTAGACAAGTGCACCCCCCCACACCCCTCTTCGCTTCTCGCTGCTGTTACACTCTGCTCGCTCAGTACACCTATACTATAGTGTGTCTGAAATGTTCACAACAGGTGAGACCGCGTGTAGCGCGGTCGACCCCTCAGTTTCACCGCCCCCTACTTTGGTGCTCCTCCACACTGCTCTCTTCATGCGTGAAAGCATCTGAATGCTTGGCATCGCAAGTTTGGTGTTTAATTAATTTTGCCCCTTGGACTACGCCTCGAACGTTATGGCCATCTGGGTTACTTCCGACTCTTTCAATTGGCACGAGTCTATGCAGGATGCGTCACTGCCCGCTTCACTGCCGCCCTTAGAGGCTGGTGTGTCATACGCATGTGTTTATTGCGGTACTGCTGTAAAACGAGACATCATCATCACATCACATTGATAGTGGCAGGAAATCGTCAACACGCAGCCAAGACAGCGGGCTTGAAATAATGCACGAGACATCTGCTCCTGAACTACAGCGTGAGTTCGCGCAGTGGGAAGGCCTCAAGGAATCCACAGCTGAAGAATGTGCTGGCGTCGTTCAGAAACAATGCAGGTGCGCGTCAGCATCCGAGATGTTCCGGAAAGGCGCCCTGTAGACACATTGCATCTTCATTTCATATTCGTTTGGGTACATGCGTGGTTCCCCGAGGGCTTTGCTTTTTTGTCCTCTGACAGAATCCCTTTGGGCTCGCTTGTTCATTTCATTTATTGATGATGATGTGTCCTTTTACAACACTACCGCATCCACATGGACATTGGCAACTCCAAGAACTACTTCTGGAATCAATGCTACCATTACTTTCATCCAAGCGTACCTGAACCAGCCTGACTTACCATAACCTGATTGACATGTCTTCTTCATCGTCTTGTACCCTGCAAGAAAGGAGATCAGCCACAGCTGACCAAAAAAAAAAAAAAAAAACGGCCCGTTTATTCAATCGTGTATTTTTGTCCTTCGTTTCCAGGTGAGAAGTGCCGACGGAAGGGCTACAAATTCAAACGCATGGCCTTTCAGTAGACCAATCCCTCTTGTTGCAATCAATGTGGGTGTTGGGTGCTGCAAATTTTGAATGCATTGGGGGCCTCTGACAGCGCCTATCGTCCCAGGTCAGGAATGTGTTTGTTCAGCCGATCTTGTTTTGCCGTCTTGCTATTAAGGCGCATTCAATTGGGGCCCCGATTGTACGACACCTCGCCGCTTTTCGCTCACTGTTGCATACGCCTGTAGACACGGTTGCTCCTCTTTGGGTCTCTTGGACTGTTGCGCGCCAACTGGTGTGCAAGGAATGGTTTCGGGACGAAGGTGATGACGGTCTCAGCATGGAATTGTTTAGAGGAAATGCGGATGAGGTAGTTGTAAAAAGATACAATCTTGTATCATAGGTCATGAGGATCAAAGGCCTTGACTTATCAAAAGCTTTCAGAATCCTGATTGTGGGCCGAGCAGGCCTGGTTGCCTCCGCTGCCGACGTTTGATGAAATTGCTCTGTTAACGTGACAGTGGTGATGTATTTTATTCGGGGCCGTGGTATTTTGCCTCTATATATGACGCAGCAAGCTGTTGCGATATACTATCAGCTGTTTAGTAGGTGCTGGACACTTACGAGAGTCCTAGGTTAGGTATAGCATGGATCTCGGAACGTTTGAGTGGGCTTTCATGCAGAAGCATTGCTGAGACCTATGATAGGCGTCCTCAGTGTAGTTGTATGTAAGTAGTAGGAGGCCAACCCAAGCAGCACACACCCGCTACCTCTGCACCTGTGGGGTGGTTGGCATGAGGTTTGTGAACAGCAGTTGCGGCAGTGAACATCAAGACCACAGAGGCAACCGCCAAAACCCATACCGTGCTGCCGCTAAATATTCAACGAAATCTCAAGAAACGGATGTTGAAAAATTCTCATCTCAGATCTCCAGAATGTTTTGGCCAAAAATAGTGATTGTTTCTATATAGTTGTTGGGGCTTTCATAGTAATACTTCTGATTTATTGTACCTACAGTCAAATGGTTTGCGGGATTTGGACAAAGATTGATTATCAGCGTGATTGAATAGTTAGCGGAGATACAGTTGGCAATCCTGCTCCTTGCAAATGCTCTCCCCAATCTGAAAAACACTGCTCCTCGAATGTCCCGAGGAGGTATGGGGTCTCACGGTAGCATCGCACTGTAAGTATCACAGGAAAGTCCCAAGGCAACAAGCCATTTCGGTTCTACACTCCAATTGGTAGAGCCTCTGGTGCTTGTTCTGCAGGTATCGCCCTGCAAAGCATCATGTTTGGCAGCAACAATCACATTGCGCGGCCTTCACCCGGTGGGCCGTTGCAGCATTACACGATGTGTGGAGCATACGTTGGCAATGCGTTCAAGGTCATGGCCAACACGTTCTGGCTTGCCGGAATGTCAGTGCACAACGCAATCTACAGGTACGTGTCCGCCTTGGGATCGCGAAAGCATGTATTGAATACCCAGGCAATACACAATGCATGCCGTGGGTGTTGAAAGTGGTAACCTACGTGAGATTCAAGTTGCAAAGTGGAATGGTTCCATGGAGAGAATCGAACATTCTTGCCTTGTGATTTGGAATCGGTCCTCTGATAGGGACCACAAGCCTGAGTTGATGCGACGCCGAATATGGCAACTTCACACGACCCTGGATGTATTCCTTTCTACGAAGAACACTGGGTGATCTGCCAGACCTTCTAGGGCGCTGTCCCTGGGATGCAAGAACTGAAGGGGATGTAGTGACATAAGGTGCCAGAGGCAGTCAGTACGCGCCTCGGATGGTGACAACGACGAGTGTCTGTGGTGAACCGTGCCTTTCGTTTCTAGAAAAATAAAGGACAATCAAATCGGGAATGGCGCCAGGTCCATGCACGAAAGCACACCTGCTTCCAGCGTCGTTCTGTTTAGTGTCTGGGTCTCGTGCATTCAGTGTCTGGGTAACCTCACGACATTGTGGAGCTGTCTGTGACTGGGGCTGGGCAACCGCGCGTTTGAAGTACAGCGGTTATCGTGCCAGTGTCGATGTGGATGCGTCAGTGATGTAAAACAATAAACCAGCATCATGCGCCCGGCGCACAGATTATGCTACTAAGCATGCATCTTTGCACGTCCAGATTCGCGTGGCTTTGTTGGACATGGAATATATTTTTCATTGCAGCTAGGACAATGCAGTGGATTATCACTCTGATTGCCTGGCTTGTTAGAGGCTTTAACTGGAGGGCAGACCATGCGTATTAGTATGCAGCCATGCCAGACTTCATACAACATTCTGAGCAGTGTTGGAAAGTACTACATGGGATTGGGCAGCACTGGCTGGGTCTAGAATAGCCATAAAGACCCTGTAGTGCTCGCTTGCGTAGTCCTGGCGTGATTCTCGATTGATTTTGTTTTCCTTTCCTGTGCGATGTGTTGAAGCCACTGCCGAGTGTGCGGCACAACGACGTCAACATAGCAAACTGATCGCCATGTGTTGCTATGTGCCTTTGCCTGGTCTGATTGATTTATCTTCTCCCAGTGTGTGCCTTTTTGTGATCCCCACAATCGCAAAGCAGCAATATGAACACATTTCACACTTTGGCAATTGCAACGCAGCGATATGAAACTTCACACTTTGACCTAGGTCGTCACTCACTGTGCATGGCAAGCCAGGTTGTTCCTGGGGAGCTTGCCTGAGGCAAACGCATGGTGGAAGCAAGTTTCATTTTGGACCTGGATTAGCCAAGACCGAGGATGCGACAGTGCATGATCTATCACTCAATATAGAGTGCAGTTCTATCTATAACCTCTCACCTGAGGTGTGTGGCCGTGTTCGCCTTGGGCCTCAGCGTGTCCCGTAATGACTGTTTCAGTTATTTCTGTTCGTCGCCGCTATCAGTGTCTGATAAGTGACTGCATGTCGGAGCGGGCTGGCGACTCAAAGCTCTCCGTGTGCATGATGTGCACTCCTTTGCCAGACCCTGTAAAATGCGGATCGCGATGCCAGAAAGTGCATTGCATTTGGGGGCCAAAGTGGAGGAATGTACCCCAATCTGGCACACCATTGATGATGTGTGTCTTTTGCTTGGCAGGTTTGATGACGACCCGATGGCAAACCCTGTGGTCCGTTCCAACGCAGCGCCTGTCTTGATGCGTGCGCTTGACGAAGCAGATGCGACAAACCGATCCCTTCTAGGACATCTGGCTCCACTCCGTGTCAGAGGCACCCCGATTCGATGGCACGACTTCCAAACAACAGCGGAACTACACACTGGCCGCGTCACACCTGGTCACAAACTGCTCCTTTTTCATTACGTAACACGCAGCCAGGACGACTACTTTAATCGTAAGATGCGGATAACGAAAGACTCTTTTGCGAAGCACAATGTGACGTTTGGGACGTCTTTGTTCGGCAAGGAGGATGGCGCGACGGAGCAGTTCGATGTAGCGTGGTTTCAGCGAATTCAGAAGGAAAGGTACCACAACATAGATGGCATCTGCACCGAAGCGTTGCATGCAAACTACTCAGAGGCGGCGCGACAAACGTCGAGGCACGTGCGCAGGCATGGCTGGGTACAAGGGCAGTGAACACGGGTTGTCAAGGAACATCCCTTCGTTGGCCACCTCTTCGTGGCTGGCGTTCTTCCAAGGCTTGGCCGCTTAACAGTTGACGTGTGCATCACACGGGGATATGATGTGATCACCGATGGTTGATACTTGTTGTAGATCACCTTATTATTTGCGCAGCGTGGAGAGGATAGCTTGGGACTGAGCGTTGTCCTGCTTGGGATGATTCTGCAGCATTTCCAGGGTTAGTCTTGGGATGCAGCAGATCCGCTCTGGCTGTCTTGCCCATCGTCAACCCTGCCTTCTTGGGGCTGGCGTATCTCTTTTCTTTTTCTTTGGGATACAGCAGAGCCCCAGCTGGCCAATCAATCACAATGGTTCTCAAGCTACCCAAAGTCTAGGGTCCAGACTACCAGACTCTCAGAATACTCCCATGCTGCTTATTATTGAAATTACTCCCAGAATACCCAGAGTTGTCATCTGAAAGGATAGAACTCATATCAAGTCGAAATCTTTGACAGGGCCTTGCATGTGTACTGTACCTACAAGGACGTGCTCAATGCGGTTGGGGGAGTTATGGCGTGATAACCGATTAATTAATTATATAAATCCTATGTATTCATTACGGCCTGGCAATCACTTGGGTGCAGTTTGCTGAGACTGAAGCCTTCTGGGCACGCTCATTTTGCAGTGCTCGATTGTTGTTGTTGTCGTTGCTGTTATTGTTTTACATACCTCATGGCCTGAACTCTCCTACTGACCGTCCCCATAGTTGCTTAGCCTGTTATTTGTCGGCTTCGTTTTGCTTTTGTTGCTGTGCAAGTAGTAGGGCACTTTGGCGTATTAGACTGCATGGATTGTGTGAGGAACTACTTGCCTAGAGCTCAGGTATTGTATCGATCCACCAAAATTGAATGCTCAGTCGGTGAAATTCGGAAACATTGCATCATCACTTGGTGTGTGTGTCGAGGACAAGCATTGTTTGCTGTGGATAGGATGTGTGGTGGGCCTATAGTCTGACTCCTTTGCGTTTCGGCATCAAACAAAATCTCGGCAAAACCAAGAGGACTTCAATCAAGGCTTCACCGCTCCATATGGTCTTGGCACTCCTGTCAAAGGTGCTGTGGCTTAGGACTAGAGCGCATATTGGCGGCCTCACGCATTTTTGATATCGCATGCCGGCTTCGACGTGTGACGTGGTATATTATTGTTGTTTCCTGCAGCATGTTCACCGCAATAACGTCAGGTCAGCATCAGGGTCATGGCGTCATGCTTGAGCACCGAAACAAAAGGTGACACAAAGACGCCAGCCCAAAAAAGACGTCGTTGACAACGGGCGAGACAGCCAGAGCTTGAGCACTGACACCATGGTGGCACTCATGCCACGCTTGTCCGTCTCTCAGCAATCCACTCCTCACCGTGCGCATTGCCGTGAGCTTGTCCTTAGTTCCTACCCAATGATGGGCATAAGTATCCCCTTTTCTCAAGTGGGTTCCTTTGTCCCAACACATCTGATCGTCACACCGTCTGCTTGACGTCATCTTCTATGGTGAAGGACAAGCCAGCAATCTATGGGGTGTACCTGTCAAAGAGACTGGACAGAATATGTGACAGTGGGTGCGCGTCCCGCTCACAAAACAAACAAAACAAGTACGCCAGCTCAAAAAGACGGCGTTGACAAGGGCGAGACAGCCAGATGGTCCTGCACACAGTAACAAGAAAACTAAGCACCTTGAGCTCGCACGACCTGCTCAACACCAACTCGTCACCATTTGCAGCCATGTATGATTTGTCTTGATAATTTTCGTCCCACAGACATGGCTTGCGCTTTTGTATACATTCGCGTGATCTCCAATTCAGGTTGTTATTCTTCTAAGAGCGATTGCACTCGCAGATCTGGGAAAACATCGTTGGTTGCATTGTGCAGCAGAAGCGAGGCCGTGTTTATTTCTTTGAACCTGGCAGCGGCGTTCTCCTGGGTACGTGCGATGCAACCTGTGGGGCATGCAGGTTGCCAATGCATATCACACCACCAATCACCTTTGTGTATCGCCGGGAGCGTTCCCCTTCACACTTAGAATAGCCACCCCATTGTGATACGATAGTGCGTACCGTATCACCGCCAAGAATTTGATCACGCTAATATTCAGTCTTTGTCTGAAATCCGCAAACGTTTCAATAACAGGTATGATAAATCAGGATGATGGTGTATCTTTGTACAACACTGCATCCACATGGACATTGGCAACTCCAAAAACTACTTGGGAATCAGTGAGGATGATGTTTTATATTCGCCCCAACAGTTACATCCAAATAATTCCGAAAGTTCAAACTAAGTTTCCCAGATTTTGTGACAGGCAATTTTCAGACAGGCACTTTTTGGGATGTCGTTTCAATACTTGAATGCAGTATGGCTGTACAAGTCACGTGAAGTCACGTATCGTGCACAAACATTGTGTTGGCCATCCCAGTTGCAAGTTATATATATATTGCAAAGCGTTGCGCGCGGCAATTAACCTGAACTGTAACATAAAAGAATGGCTCATAGTTGTAAGTAACATCTCTTGTTGTATACCTGATGGCGTTCCTGCTCCTCGGTGCAAGCGCGCTCTTGTTGTGCTGCCAGGTGGTGTCCCCAGACGTCCGGCAGGAAGTGTGGCAACGCCTCGAGCAAGTCATCGTGCCCCCTGAACAGCACGGCCACCTGATTGTACACCTGCAGGCACTCGTATAAATATGATGGTCATCATGATGTATGCTTGAGCTTGGCGGCGTCATCGTTTTACTTGGCACAATGTCAGTGAGCATGGGAGGCACCTAAGCATGAACCTGGCGTTGTTTCCAGAGAATCATTTCTTCCCACAAAGGCTGGGCTGGCCAGAGAGGGGCTTCTGTGAATTAGGGCTCGCACCTTGGATCTCTCAATTTGGTTTGTTCGGTAGTGGTCCATTATCTTGAGAAACCGCCTGTACACGCTCTGGTCCTCGGGGAACCGTTCCTGGATATCGTCGAGATAGGTGCTGGCCTCAAACTCAGCAAGACGACTTATCGGCTCATCTTGTGTGATTGTGTTCATGTTTGACTGATAGCCCTGCACAATAACTAATCCCTGTCATCAACACAAAGAGAGATATTCGCAAGACAATAACAGCCAGCTCTTGGCTATGATCATGACTTCCAGTCTCAACGCTGCCAACTTCTTGACTGGCATATGATCCGTGCTGCTTTTCAAAACCCGCCTTCACATTGTCCTGGTGGGTTGCTGCAGCCCTGGAACTGGCACAAGGTGTCAATGAGGATATTCTAGGACAAAACTAGCAAGAAAAATCAATCGCGAATCACGCCAAGGTCCATGCTATGGGAGTCCTCGACCGTTTCAACGCCGACGTGCAAGCGGTGGTAGTGCGCAATATGCGTGAGCATATCGATCGCACTGTTTGCAGTCATCTACCGGCTGCCAGCCCAGAGTCTACATGCTCTATCCGCAGGTGCATCGGGAGGTGACAGACAGTTCCATGAGCCTGGATGGAACCTGGTGTGACAGGTGGGTTTGTGAGATGCTGGAGGGAGGAGTGTTGTGGGGTAAGATGACTTGGCAGGGAGTCTCATGATCATCCCCAACCACCCAGCTTGCAGCAGCTGACCTGAGCATATCGATACGTAAAATATTGACATCTTTGCTTAGAGCTCTTGCTTGGTGCCACGAGATCCTGGTCAGCATCGATGTATAGATTTCTGTAGAAGCACAGGCCTTTGGGATTCGGTTCCGAAGCGAGCTTAGGTCCAAAGATATAACAGCAAACTAAGCTCCTGAATTGCAATCACACAAGAAAGCTCGGTCGTCAAAGGATGGAAGTACGCTGCGATGACGCGCCAAGATGACAAACCTGACGAGATTCGCGCGAATTGTAGCCATATGTGTCATCAACTAAGAAGTTTACGACAGCAATCAACGAACAAACTGGACACCCAGGAGAGACAGGAGGACCGACTCGTAGTGGAGCACTGACAGCGATGATCAGAACCCGGGGCGAAAGCTAGGGGGGGGAAAGGGTGGGCCAAGAAACGCTTGCAAAGAGAGTCTCCAGGTCAACCACTGGAGGACATGCTCAAGCAAAAGTGAGCAATCTGTGACAGAGAGGTTGCAGACATGTCTGAGGATGGCGTGGAACACTGGCAGTGACGTGGCGAACATACATGTCATGCAACAGGCAAACACCTGTAATCCGGTGTAATCCATAATTGAAATGCAGCACAATCGAGGGATTCCGGAAACATTTTGTGACCGCCAATCAAACAACACATTTTGGGAATCATGCCATGTTCCCTCCAGCATGAAACTCCATGAAGCTGCCATGGACGTCTTGCCACGACATTGGCTGCTTGTCCTCCTCCTCCTCCTCCAAAAGGGGCTCGTGGAGCTCTATCTTCATGTGAGAGCACTGCAACATGGAAAACTGAAGTCTTGAAACTTCGGGCGCTGGCGAAATCTGGTGCGCAGGCGTATCTATAACGGAATTCGCGTCGAGAACTGTCTCTAACCATCAGTGTTCTGGACACACCGGATTACAACGCAAGCTTGCGGCAAACCAAAGATTCCAACGCATGGCCCCTCGATTCGAAGGTGGTAGTTTTACCACTGCCACATGTAATGCGTATCGGCAAACATATGGCCATATCGCCATGGCGCTCTTTTTCAGCTCTTGCGAATGTGATTTCCGACTTTACTTTTCTTCCCTTCTCAGGCTTCGTTGTCTGGCACAGTCAACGTCTGAACTGACATGGACCAAATGGACAGGTCTGAAAAGCGTGCAAATGCCGTGAAGATATTCAAGAAACTGCCCGAAATGCCTTGACACAACACGCACTATGCAGCTCAACGGTTTAGGATCAGAGGAAACGGGCACTTACTCTGTTCCCTTTGGCTGGCATTTATTGCTGGCGTATTTATTTTGTTTCCCTTTTGCTGTTCCTAAACCCTTGATGTTTGGATCCGCTTTGTGCTCTGGCAACACCCTGAGACATTTTACAGCACAAACTCATGGCTGCTCTAGGCACAGCGTCATTGGCCGCTACTACTTTTGACAGCAATGCAAGCAGCAAAGGAGCAAGTACAAGCAGGGCGCCAACCTGTGAAAGGAAGTGGTTGAACCCGTCAATCAGGTCCGTGTGGCCTTTGAACAAGGACTTCACACGTTGAATGGCGCTTGCCTGGTCCAAGGACCCCAATTTGAAGGCGTCCAGGGTCTTTCTAAAGGCAATATACACCTGCCGGTCGTCCTTGAACTGCGTTTTTACAGCGTGAACGTATGCCTTGGCATCATTGTATTTCCTGCCCTCCTGAGCCATGTCGTCCAGCGGGAACCTGCATGAAGGAGTACCCCATGAGCCAAATTGGCAGACATTCGGTACCCACCCCGTGTGGTCACTTCTCGCGTCAACCTGGTAAGCTTGCTGTGGGATGCAAACAGTAGTGCCACATTGCATTCAAACCATTCGAGCCCCATTTCTGTCGCCCAAATTCATGCATGTTTGGGCGTGTCGACCTGTTATTGACACAGTGTAGAGAAATAATTACCAAAATGCAAGACAAGAAGATCGCCACGGCCACTCAATTCTGACTTGCATCGAGACGCGCGTTGAATGCAGCTTAAGGGATTGAGTTTGAGGAGTAGATGGCTCAAAAGCAACGTCAAGTGTATGTGAAGCATTTGGTCTGTGATCTGTCTACTTTCTTATTCGTTTGGGTCCCAGCTAGGATGCTTGGGCTCCGCCCCTGTATCGGAGCTACTGTTGAATCACCAGATGCTGATGAGAATGATGAGTTTTAGCTCGTGCGAGCGGCCGCGCGTTTATGACAGGCTTGCTTGTTCCGACCGCTGACGTTCAATGAGCTGTATCACTTCGAATGTGCTGTCTTTGTTGCTTGTCAACTATCTCCTGCCATCATCTATGTGATGTAATGATGACGAGAATGAGGATGGCGTATATCTTCAGATTGTGTCTTTTCAGATTGGCGGCCGCGTCAATGCCGCCTTCGCAGCCGAACCCGACTGTGCCGTCTTGCAGATGGACTACCAAAACGCGTTCAACAGCCTCTCACGTACTGCCATGCTTGACGCTGTCGCAAAGCGTCAGCCCACCTTACTGCCTTTTTCCGCTTGGGCGCATCGACACTCCAGCCGCCTAATCGAGGGGCGCCCGAAGGCACCCCACCACCCGTCTTGTTGGAATGTTGCAGCTGTCAAGGCGACCCATACGGCGTACTCTTTTGTTACAAGCGACAGGGCTGGCAAAACAGGAAAAAACACAGAACTAACACTGAAAACAATGACACAAACAAAGACAAAACACACAAGAAAACCATCAACCTAAGCCACGCCGGGATCTTCCTGCGGTGCATCACACCCTGCATGGAAGTCCGAGCCGACGTTCACGGCGATACGAGAGAGGGACTTGTAGTACATGCGCGCGTTGCCCTTGCACAAAGCACAGCTGAGCTCCCAACGGACGCCACGTACGAAGGCAGCCTTGGACACCCGGTTCACCCCCCCTGCCGCCAAGTCGCCAAGCTCCGAAAGGAAACGCGAGGCGGCGGAGTCCATGCGGCCAAACGACTCCACGGCGAGTGGGATGAAGTCGTAAGCGGAGCCCTCCCCAAACTCCTCGAAGGCTCGTTGATTCCGCAGCTCCGCCTTCGCTGCCGCGGTTCCGGCAACCTCTGCGGCATCGCGAACAAACGATGCGGCCACCGGGTGCGTAACAACGCAGTCCATGATGCAGACGCGGCCGTCAGGCCAGACAGTCAAAATATCCCCACGACGGCGTACTCTACTTCTCGCTGACCACCCAGGGTCAGTCCGAGAAGTTGCAACCGACACACCCCAAACGCCGCTCCCGCAGCTTACACAGATGACATCTTCCTTCTGGTCAAGGCGGCGGCCGTAACCGCCACATTCTCCGCCCTCTGCGACCTCGTGTCTGCCATTGGCCTGGACGTGCCTCCCAACAAGTGTGGGGTGTATTCCCCCAATGTTCAAGCTGCGGCTGGCACAGCGGTGGCCCTCGGCAATTTTTAATTTGACAACGGTCTCGCAGCCGCTGGCAGCCCCGTTGGCACAAACGTCTTCATCACAGCGTTTCCATAAATAGAAACATTTATGCATGAAAGCAGGCGGACACCATCTGCAGCAGCATTGACACCCTGCTCGACACCCAGTTCGCAGCGCTCACGATCCTGCGCTCTGCGGCGCAAATGCGCATCGCACACCATCGCGTGTCAACCCATGGGATGTTGTGCATGATTCCATTCAGCGTGGAATCCATTCAGCCTCGAGGCCAAGGCATCACAGGCCACGTTTGCCATCATTCAACACCCAGAACAAGCCGACGTGCGCCGGCCAACTGACCCTGTCATTCCGTCACGGAGGCAGTGGCATCTGCGCCACCACTGCGCTGGAGGCACAGGCTGCCTTTCTGCCCGAGGCAGCCATGGCAGAGACCGCAGAGACGATGCGTGCCAGGCCACAGCATTGCTTGAGGGCGGCACTGCACGCTGAAGGCGAAGCGAAAGCCATCTGGCCCCCGAAGACGTTGAACACGACGCAGATTGCGTTGACACCGTCCTCCCTGACATACAGCGTACCTACGCGCTATCCGTGGTTCAACGCTGCAGCGATGATCTACTGGCCTTGTTCGACACCAGCACCGAAGTTGGCCGTCACGACATAGCTCGCATGGGCAGCTGCGCGTGCTGCGTCTCCTTCACATGCTGCCACTCTGTATGGCATTGCAGCTCACGAACTCTGACTTCAACGGCGCCATGCGCCACCGTCTTGGCCTTACGCAAATGCCTGCCAATGCACCTGGCAGTCGGCGCTGCTGTGGGCAGATCAAGCAAGCGGACGATATCGACCAAGCAATGACCTGCCGGTCCTAGTGCACGCCAATTACAATGCGCCACAACTTTCTCACAGAGATTTGGCGCCGCAACCTTGAGCCGAAGCACCTTGGGTTCGTTTCTCTCGCCATTATCAAAGGCGAAGGGGGCATTTCGTTTTCCCGATCGGTATATTCAGTTGGAAATGACGAATTAAGGCAAAGAACAATTTCTTGTGGTCGAGAGTAGCGTCAGACACTGAGGTAAACATAGAGAAAGTAAACGAAGGGGCATACTTGCGATTGGGTCAACCATCGTTGCTTAAAAAAAAAGAAAAGAGCTACGCCAGCCCAAAGATGGCGGCGTTGACAGGTCGTTGACTAGACAGCCAGGTCTGATCGTTGTCAGCTACAATTTTTGAGCGTGCTTCAGTGCGTTTTACACCTCTTGATGGTCTCAAGTGCTCTGCGTTGCTAACAGCATCGTTGTGCTACTTCTTGGACCGAGAAAACTAGCCACGAAGAGCCCAATGTGCCCCATTGAGTACTTGACTCACATACATGCAGGATATCCAATGATTTCTCCAGGTTTTGCGACTGGACAGCAATGACGTGGTCATTTGTTGAGGCTAAATCTAGACATATCGAGATGTCGAGATACACTTTCACCACTTTCACAATGAAGACCCCATCCGGACCTAGCTGCGGACATTTCGATGCACGCATCGCCCTAAGAAGGAGAACTTGGAAGAAACGGATGATAATGCACGATCCATGTGCGGGATTCAGCAATCTCAAAAGGATGTTGCCATTCCGAAGGGTTCCGAAGGCCTTGCGTGGAAATCTGCGCTGCCAACCAACGAACATGCAGCGGCCCAATGACCGCTGAAGTTTCCAAGTTGCACTGAAGGAAATAAAAAACTCTTTTGTGTCTCCAAAAAATCAGACAATGGTTGTCCCTTTGGGAAAGGCAAGGATGGCACGTCAAGCGTAAGTACGCACGTGACATCGCACACCAAAGCGGGTGAAAGCAAAGACATGCCAGTTCTCAGTGCCAAAGCATTGGGAAAAAAGCTAAGCTTACATAAAATTTCACTATAATCTCGTCACTGAAGTGTCGGTCTTTTGACAGTTCACAAGGGAAGGCAGGGTTACAAGGAGCACATGCGCGCTCAATCGTCATCGCAGCACCATTTTTTTGCAATCAAGGCAAGGTTCGCACCCACAGAGCGCAATCTTCAATCTGGTATCATGCTGAGAGTTTCACCTTGCGAAGCGCAGGGTTCTGGGGTATGGGCGGGATGTTGACACACTGGTCAGGGTGCAGAGATAGATTGGACAAAGACAAAGCCTCCACTGAACTTGAGCCTGGGCAGCAGAAGTGCTTGAAGTAGAGATATATTTTTATATGCGCATCTTATTTATAATATTTTCGGCTGCGTTGGCGAATGCGACGAATTGGCTGCATGATGGGCGTGCAGCCCATCATGCAGCCGCGATCCCAGTATCCCTGGATACTTGCATACCCCTTTCTCGAGAGAAGAGCGTTGCAGTGCATGAGCGAACACCTTAAATACATCACCCGTAATCCTCCAGTTGTCTCCAATCGTCCCTGGAACATATGCCCATATGGATGCATGGGTCAATTCAAGAAACTTGCAAGCCGGGCGGAGAGAGCGAAGGTGTCATTTCCCAGACAGCGCAAATAGCTGGCGGTTGTGATGACGCAGAGCATGTGGTTATTGCCACGGATCACCACGGGCCGACGTGATATATGCGTGCATAGTGTGAGGAATATCTTGCCAGGGGCCCAGATAAGCGTATCATGGCCGTTTTAGATCTACCCATAATGGAATGTTTTTCAGTGGGTGAACTTCAGCAACACAGTTTCTGCGACAGGCACCTGCATCGCGTCAGGAATGCTACATCACAGTGGATGATCTGGTTGCACATACGTGGTTCCGACGGTTATTGTGTCGTCACCCATCCTAAGGCCCAGGCCTGACGATTGCTTCTCCAGCACCGGCACCGTTTGTGCATTTCACATAGCATTGCACCGCATTCTTGCCATGTTGTCGCAGACCAGCCTTCATTGGGGACCTCTCATTGGAGTCACACCAGTGATCCGGTACATTGATAACACGAGCGTTCTTGAAGTGGTAGAACTGGTGGCAGTGCTGCTCTGGAGAAGGAGGTCCCACGTATATTCTGTTGATGTATAAATGAAAACGTTCAACTGTCAGAGGACCCGCAATTGGTTGACACATCACAGCTGTTGAGCAAAGTCTTGGCTGTCGTCATCTCCACATCAAGCTTGCCTGAAGGGGTGTCCGGGGCGAGTCGAGATGATAAGGTGCAAAGGACTCAAGAATACAAATTTTCTGATGTCCCTGGGACATGGATGCACAGGATCCTGTGCTTACACAATGTGCCTGTTGACACCAGTAGGGATACCAGCAGTGGACATGGGATGATTCCCGATTGATGGATGCATTCGGCTGGCGGGCTGCTTCTCGATAATGGTAAAGACGACCGAGGATTCCATCCTACCCTAGCCTCATCACCTGCCGTCGGACGTCCGGGGTATATCCCCGGTATGATTTATATATTGGTGTATCGAACCTTTTGTATACACGGGATAGAGTGCACTTGAGTACGGATTGGCGGGTACGCTGTGGGAGATAGCGCACATGTTGTTGCAGCATTGCAGGCTTGCAGTGCTGCCTCTGGAAAGGGAGAAATTGCAGCATTTCACGTATTACCATGTTATGCTGCATCGTTTCTGAGACACGTTAAACAGCGCAGCCTCCTTGGTTTGGAGCAGACAATGCGTCTTGTTCGAGCTCGACGTTAATGATTTAGTTCTTTTGGCAGTTGGAATTGATGTCGACAGACGCGAAATTATGATGTCACATCCAAGTCTGAGGACTTCAGCTGCATGGGAGGCGCATAAGCAGTTGCCGAGTGGGCGTGGCCTGTTGGTAGTGGTTGCAATATGGTTTCGAGTCCAGGCTGTAGTCGCTTACAATCTGCCGGTGCGTTCGTCTCATAATGATGTTGGCTCTTTTAACAGACCACCTCATCCACAAGGACATTGGTAACTCCAAGTCCCACTTGACAATCAGTTTACCCCTGTCCTATCATGTCTTTTTCTTCTCCGTTTTGTACGCTGCATGAAAGGATATCAGCCACAGTTGGTAAAAAGTTATGTGGTCTCTTGTACGCACAGGCCGGACGTTGTCAGCCTCAGCGATATGCAACTCTTCCACATCCTGTATCGTCAGTGGATGACGCAAGCTGCACACTGGTGAGCTAGACTGCGCACAAGGATTGAGAGACGCGTAAAGATAAGAACGAAGATGCGTGAAAGCTGCAAGAACATGTGTTGGACACGCAGTGACGCTGTAATACTTAACCCTTCAGGGGTTCCCCTTGTTAGCTGGTCATTAACTGCTTTCCCCCCAGAACGTTTCACCTCTGCTGGTACTCTGCAATGTCTCTCGAAACCACGAGTTCAGCATGCTGGTTGGGGTCAGGCAACTGACGCACAAGTTAGAACGGATGATTCTATACCATGACACACCATGGCAACATGGTGGCGAACGAGTAGCAGGCAAGAGTGCGCACAACTGTTGCATGCTGCCAACAACGTTACGGAATTGCTGAAAGCAATGAAGCTGTGGGTTGGAATGGAGCAGGGCTGGAATCGAGCAAGCTGGAAGGGGCCCCCACCAATAGACCCGTTCAGCCCACACTGGCCAAACAGCATTGCAATCTGCAGCATGATGAAAGAAGAGCACCTCGACGACATCGAGGAGTGGCTGGGATACCACAGGTGAGGGCTGCACAGGGTTCAGGGATGCAACTGTGTAGAGAGGCCACATCCATCACAGTGCCAGGCTGGGCGACTTCCGGTCCAGATTGAGAGTTGCATGTTGTTGTGAAAGTAGGGGTGAAATATTTTGGTTTGTTTTGCTTTGTCTTTTATGCCTTCTTTTCCTGAGGACATGAAGCACTTGTGACACGCGCTATGTCAGGGGGTGCTATGAATGATCAAAGGGGCACCTTGCCCCCGTGACCCTCGGGTCTCTCGGATGGCAGAGTGCTCGGGTCGGTTCGGTTAAGGGACCCCGACTCTCTACCCGCTCCAACTGGACATCAGTTACCAGGTAGACATCAATTGAGCTCCCGACATACCTACCTCAGCTGATTGGCCCCACAATAACCGTAGAATGAAGTAGACAACGAAACACATGCAAGGTCAAAGCATTTTCTGCAATAGTGACTGGATGCGGGCTTTGATGACCTTTCCTGTCTCGAGATACTGCATTCTAGGTCAGGGGGATCCCTGGGGGGGGTGGGTCGATTGTGGCTAAACTTCGACCCCACACCCCCCTGAAAAGCATGGACACCTGGTCGACCTTCCGGCCATGGGTCGAGGGTCATCGTACCCCTGTCCTACCGCGTGTCACGAAGTGTTTTACTTGCTCGTCAGGTAAGCCTTGCCTAGCATCCTTACTGTTGAATTTACAAATTGTTGACGAACGAGTCTTCACAAGATTTGGTGTTCTCATGACAACAGTACAACATAAGCTAAAACGGTCTCAGCAACCCAAAATTCGCTAGATGTGGCGAGGATCTACTCCAGATATCTCCAGATACGTCCAGATATCTTCACACTTCACACTTCACACGCTGGTTGCACCACACATGGGACCAGGTACAGCCTGTACAGAAGCGCGTGCCAGGTACCAAGAATGCTGATTCCTCTATGTAGCATTGTGTAGGTGCTGACTCAACAATGTGCAGACAGCATACGCCTTTACACAGCCCTAGACCGGGTACTTGGAAACATGGGATCGTTCAGAGTGGTGTGTGACAGCGGGCGATCAGAAGCACAGCCAGGTAAGCACGCACTGAAAACGCTACATCGTTGTACAACAGTACCACATCCAAACGAACATTGGCAACTACAAGCACCTGGATCTGCAAATTGCACAGCCTGGCACAGCCACGAAACTCATCGACGCCAACTCTGGCGATTCTAGATGTGCAGCAACCCACCGGGTATTGTAAAAACTTTATGAATAGGGTAACCAATGGTTGGTTTAGTAGCTTAAAGACTAGGCCTTTTAACACTCCTAAATGGAAACGCGATATCGGAAAGCCTTCTTCCAAACCTGCCCCCCCAGCCTTAGCTTTACTATCGTCTACTTTTCCTGCAGGCGGATAGGCGTGGACAAAGTGTTTTTGTTCGAAGACATGCCATCCATTTCGGATGAACTACAGGCTCACGCGAAGCCTTGGGTTGATGCGGGCTTCCTTCACCTTCAGGCTTTGAACAACTCGGAGTTGCGGTATACCAGTATGCAGCCAACTCTTCACAACAGGTGCAGCAAGCCTGACATGGCAGGCGCATATTCATGGGTGATGGCCATCGATCTGGATGAGTACCTCGTCATCCTGGACAAGTGCGCACCGCTCTCTTCAACGTTTTCGCCGTAGCTTCAGTTTGGACCACTCCAAGTACCCGGCCGACCCACGAAGTTACTCGATTTTCTGCACATATGATAGCATTGAGCACGTGAAATTTACCAAATGAAAAAGCGTTTGCCGAATCGCTACATCACCGTGGATTCCTTCCATGGTTTTGCGATGACGCTTCGCGTGGTGAAGTGTCAAGTGTCTAACACTCAGTTGACTGGGTTCCTCTGAGTGGATTGTGGCTTTGGAGGAAAGAGCGCAAGTCCAAGACTGTTATCCCATTCGTTGGCTTTCTTAGTCTGGGCAAATGTTCCTGAGCACTTCATTGCCGTCCGGAGAGCCACTTAGGCAAGGGCGAAGCCGGTCCCGGTAGCCTGGTGTAAGAGCACCTCCTTTCGCACTTTGGTACAAGAGAGATGTGTTGAAATGTGCACTTGGCTCCTCAGTTCTTGCTTTGGGCACCTACGTGGCACTTGAACATTCTTTTCGATCTGTACACAAGCGTGGCATATCATCATACCGCTGACATACAACAGCCATCAGTGGAATGATTTGCGCTTGAACCAGGGATATGTACTCATTGACCCAGGCTATACTTGAACTGCCGGCCCTGTGTGCAGTCACGCGCAATTCATGACTGGTGGTGGTGATGGTTGCAGCGGTAAAGCTTCCACGAACCCGCGCTTGAAGGAAGTTTTGACGGCGTTCAGGAACAATGCAGGTACGTATGCGGTGTGCGTTTGCATGACTATAGTGTCTGTTTGAGGATGAAGTAGGGCTCTTCGATTTGGACCAGCATGATGTCAGTCGCCACTGGGAGCAGCTGGATCATGCCAGGCATCTCGTTTTCTGGAAGCACTCGGCCGCACCTTGTCGTCCCATGATGCGCATGTTCGCATGGTATTGCAGATTTTCTGCAACCTGCCGCGTCCACATGGACATCGGCAACTCCATGAAGTACTTGATTACTAAGAGGTTGGGATAGAAGTTTCTTTTGCACAGGGCAACTGAAATGGTTTTGCCCTCGCCCAAGGTGCTCCTCGGAAGGCAATCAAACGCCACGGCATCATCAGGCATCTGGGCCATAAAAATGACAGGGGCTGGCAAAACATGGAGACACGTCATCTCCAGGAATACCAATGTGTACTAGAGTGTTGGGCATAGTCGCACTCGGGCAGATGTACATGCAACACTCCACATGCGTTGTTTGGACAGGCACTCCACACTGCTAACTGCTGGTGGTTTGTCAAGTGTGGTTGCTCGTTGCATCCTTCCAGTGATGTTCAGGCACGAGGCAGCCTGAAATTTCACGATTTCCAAGCATCATGCCCCCTATGGGTGCGGGTTCATGAGAAGTATCATGGTCCATGAAAGCTATTGGGTTGCCGTAGACATCCATGAAGGGTCGTTTCCCTCGCAAAACAGTGCTTCACGTTCCCGTCTGAAAATCATTCTTGACTCAGACATTCTACCGCACCACCGGTATATTTTCGCCGTTGCTAAATGCTTAGTGTTTCCCTTTGGTAGCTGGTTCTATGAGACAGAGGAGCATGAGCGAGTGTGCCTGATAGATCTTGATGCTGGGCACCCTGTCGCACAACCCGCGCCGCATTCCGACATCACATGAGCACACAAGAGGCCTTGAAAGATAAGGCTGTTGGCAAAATCTTCAAAGGTCGTA
Source organism: Nuphar pumila (assembly GCF_984573655.1). NCBI lineage: Eukaryota > Viridiplantae > Streptophyta > Magnoliopsida > Nymphaeales > Nymphaeaceae > Nuphar > Nuphar pumila. The sequence goes on along the minus strand of NW_028323455.1, from coordinate 7,628 downwards.
GGGTATGCAAAATGCCCGATACAGGTACCTACAGGTATACCCCAAACCCCGTTGCGATGCATGCCCAACTGGTTGTTTGGACTACGGTACCAACCAGTGCAATGACTCCCGACTGACATTGTTCGATTGTCCTCTGTAGGTATTGTGCTCCAGCACGTCGGGTTCGGCAGTAGTGGCCATATCGCGCGACCTTCACCCGGGGGCCCCTTGAGACACTATGTGTCCTGTGATGGGTGGCCTGGGAACATGTACAAAAATCTCGCTAATACGTTCTGGCTGGAGGGTATGGGGACCCACAGTGCTCACTACAGGTGCGATATGCGGAAGCAACCACAATGACTAACCATGATGTAATGATGATGTATGGCCGGCTTCGAATGTGCTGTCTTTGTTGCTTGTTGGCTTTTTCCTGCTATGAACTGTGTGCTGTAATGATGATGTATGAGTGTTTGCAACACGAATGCGTACATGGGCAGTCCAACACACCATCTGGGAGTCAGTGCTAGCTTACCATCACCGGAGTAATATAAACCAGCATGTCGAGCAGTTGCATAGTGAGAAGGATCTACTTGAGACTCGAAATTAAGGGCCCGAAGACGCTATTTCCACGATACAATTAGAAACGACCAGCAGATCTCACGAGGACTCTAGAAATCCTCTGTATGCCGTACCTTTGTACAACACTACCGCATCCACATGGTCGTCGGCAGCTTCAAGTACTACTTGGGAATCAGTGCAATGAAGCCCCTGCATGCCCTGAGGGTCCTACAAGGGTTGACGCATTGGGTGCTGGTGATGGGCTGGCAGGCACAACTTGCAACCGTGCAGTGTCAATCAGGACTGACAGGCATCATCCCCCGCGATAGTTGTGCTGAAAATCACAGAAGTCAGGACACGCAAGAGCGCACCAATGTGCCTTTCTTTTTCCTGCATGTTCGTGGAGGATCCTTCAGCACAACAAAACCCTGGGTGCGAGAATCATCTAAGCACCTCGGTTGGAATGAAAAGCAAGTCCAAAACTTACCAACGTGGCTTTGCTGTCAACCAGCCCTTTTTGGCCGGTTGGTTTTTACATTGATTCATGTGAGGAGATGCTGGACGTGTTCTTGCCCGTTCAAAGCCTCTTTCAACACCATACCAGGTGACATGGGTACCGCTTTGATTCACCGTAGTCAAATAGACAACAATTGAGCACTTTTGTAAACGTTGCGTTTCGAGATTTCTCTATATCAGCCCCAACAATTAGATAGAAAAGAAGAACTAGCTGCCTCTAGGTACCCCGAACACCCGCGTAACGTTTCCGCTCAATTCTTTTCTATACCACGGAACGAAGGAAAAACTAGGCGTAATGAAAGATTCAATCAAAAATAAATCTACTATGCGGTCTGTATGTATTGCCATCGCACATGCTCATCAATGTCGTTTTTCTGCAGGTTCACTGAGGATCCAATGGCTGCTCCCATAGTTCGAGCCTCCGGAGCTCCCATCGCTGTATTGGTACTCAATGACAGTTACATAGACGCATTCGATAATGCAATATACACGCAGCATCGCCTGCCCGGCACAAAAATCAGGACACATGCCTGGGGGATCCAACACGAGCCCAACACAGCCAGTATCATACCATCCTTGAAGCTGGTGTTGTTCCATTATGTGACACGCAGCCAAGACGACTACTTCGGACGAAAAATGCGCATCACCAAGCAGGAAGCGGGAACGCGAGGCACATTTCCAACGTCTTTGACCGGGGGAAATGCAACCTTGGAAACACTTGATGCAAATTGGTTCCAGCAGCTCCAAGCAAGCAAGTTCTTCCGAGAGGGGGGCATTTGTGCAGAGGCTCTGAATGCCAACTATGCAGATGCCGCCCGACAGGAGTCTTTGCATGTGCGAGGTGTGACGGAAGTATGATGTATTGTGTGGCTCGTGAACTTGATGGCCAACTCATCAATCTGGCGTTCCATAATGCTCCGTAGTTGCATACTCCTGTTCATAAATCAATCAAATGGGAATCGCGCTGTGCACAGCTGGGGGATGCTGCATCCCTCCACTTAGGCGTGAGATCAGCTCTGGCTGTTACATTGTCAACGCCGCCTTTTCTGGGCTGGCCGTTGTCTTTCTTTCTTTCTTGCGTGACTCGTGCAGTCCTCGTGCGAATCTTCAGCTCGGGCGATGCTGCTTGGGTTACCCTTTCTAATGACATGTACCAGATGTTACACATAACAATACCAACAATCGGGCGAGCTTTCTGGGAGCGTGACATAATTCTTAGATGTAATCCTATGTACATGCCTGAAAACACAACTTCTTTTCTTCACGCAAATTTGCCGGCGAGTCCAAAGGGTGACCGCCTGTTTGTTGGTGTCATCATGGGGTACGGTGTTGCGGTCACGAAGCTCAAGCGCTGCATGGAAGCGCTGCCACTGACATGTGACAAGACGCCCAAGGGATAGGACGCACGTGCGCACCTCGCCATAACGGTATTGGCAACCACGCGATTTCCATGCAAGCATTTCAGGTCTCTGCCATCGTCAGGTCAGGAAGGACGCCACCTGGGTCGTGATAGTGTCGTGGTTATGAACGACTCGATGACAGCTTGACGACCCGTGAAGATGCCGTCGACATTGGGTCAAGATATTGAGGGCTGCAATTGCAGGTTCGCTCGCAATTCTGCACGAACGCACGAGAAGCGAACAAAGCGCAACAAACAGACAGTTCATACGACTGGCGTCGTAGTTACGAAGTGGATACATCGCAGTTATAGCGCTTTCAAAGGTGCTGCCCCGTTATGGCTAGATCAAGGGCGGGATGTATCTCTCGCGCAGAGATAGCACTGGTGCACTCCGCGCAGGTAATTGCGATAGCCGTTCTGAACGGGGTTCAAACGTCCAAATGGAGGCACCTGTTTCCGTAGAACTGCCATCGTGGACACAAGCGCGCTTTGTATTCTGGTCGCGTGTCCCAGCGTGTGCGCCAACGGCGTCTGGAGCCCTGGAAATCCCTCAAGGTTGCTTGCGTTTGAAGGTATGAGCAAGGCCTGTGTTTGTGCTTGAGAATCAGGTTCCACGCGCAAATTGGCATACGATATCTACATAGATCTTTGCATGCATGAACGCAATGTGTGAAAAATCGTATAGATACTCCAACACATGGTAAATGCAGTCCGTGCAACCCTGAAACCACCCAGCTTTCAGGGTAAATGCACTTCATGTCCGCTCACAAGCATGCAGAAGCACATATGTCAGCTCTGGTGCTAGTGCACCAGAGCATGTAACTTTCAGTATACTCGGAACACAAATCCAAGGTCCGGTTTGCATCTGTGATGGGCATATTCGCTGCAATCATTGGTCTGAAAGCACTCCGAAGAGGCATGCACCACGGCAATGGTCTCAAAGGCAGCTCAACCAGGCAATCGTGAATTTCCGTGGTCTTGTCAGAGAGCGTTTCGTTTCGACCTGGCTGTTTGTTGTGCACTTCGTATTTTCGCTAATCTCGAGATGCGACACAGAGCGGTTGGTAAGGTAACGCAGCTTGTCCCTCGTGATGACGAAATACGTCACAAGCATGCTCAGCAACATGTGCATGCAATTTCAGTGAAGCAAATTAGGCTTGTTTCAGGGCTTTAACTGAAGTGACCGAAACTTTCGGGAACGGAACAATGCGCCCTGATCATTAGCATTGTATCCACTCCACTTCGCGAATGAATCAGGCAAAAACCTGTAAAATGGTCTCTCTGCGCACAAAAGTCAGAGCATATTGCACAAAATGTAGCATGGCGCACTTCAGCATACTCCAGTGGAGTGAACCCTAGCTATGTCGAGCTATCTGAAGATATTTGCTTGGGACGCTTTCGATATTTCCTTGGACGCAGCCCGTTGTCCAATTGCTCACAATTGACCGAAGTCTCCAACTGCGCAAGAAAAGCAGCCATTTCTCTCTTGCAGAATCATTCTGGAGTCGTGTGGGGCACGTTCAGGTTCTCAAGCATGGTGAAGTCGGTGGCTCTGTTGGCGGTTCTGCTAGTTGCAGCATTCGGCACCATCCCCACAAAGGCGGCAGGCAGCATTCCGTGCGGTGCTGGCACTTGCTCGATCATCGGCAGCGCCACAGGCACATTTTGCAGCAAAGGTAAGCTTCCATTCCCCTGGTGTTGCCTGTCAGTCTCCCCTCTGTCCAGACAAGTTCATCGAGATGGTGCTCACACCGCCTTTGATGCCTTGATGGAATTCAACACGGCGTGGTCCCAATTATTTTTCCCAACTGTTTCTGTCAACATCCGTTAGAATTCGTTGCCCTCATCCTTGCCGTGCTAGTTCCTCCACCATCCGAGCAGCAACTTGGACAGTCTGTGTTGGGTTAGACATCAGTCAGTGCCATTCTGGCAGGAACTTGGTCACCAGGTCAGATTTCTTGGGGCTGTACAAAAGCGTATGCTGGCTGCTCAAGTCCCTGCTAAGCACCCACATTAATCATTATGACTAGATATAAGAAATTATCATTTTGGTACCAGGCATCTATTTCTAGGAGTCACTTCTGTGCAGGCACATCAGATTCATACAGACGGGTAAGGGCAGACTTGGCGCATGTAAAGAGCAACTAAAATCACCTTCTCTTGCATCAATCACATGGTCTCACGTGGTCTACCACCCATGGTCTACAGTTGTCTTTGAAGCACCAACTTTACCTTGCAATTTAACAGTGGTCTCGTCGTGTCGGCGTACAGCCACTTACCAGCGCATATCCAAGAACCTTCATCATCTGCTGATGCACATCATTTGCAATCAACACGAGTTGAAGCACCGTGGGGAACTAGATACATCAGTAGCAAGATGCCGCAAGGCCAAACAAAAGAAGCCTTTTGTTTCGTTTCTTTCGTTCATGTATATGTATGTTCATGTCCATGTGGATGCGGTAGTGTTGTAAAAAGATACATCCTGGTCATGTATAGGTTAGGATGCAGAAAGACACAAGGTAGTAATTTGGCGCTCATGCCAAAGTGATCAAGCATGTTTTTATGCAGATCAGCGATGCTGCCATCAAGTTCAGTGCATTCGAGCGCCTTGCCCTCCTATCTGCACCGCCCCAACGCCCCTACCAAAGTGCGGCCGGGGCGTCTGCCCTTTAGGCGCCACATGCAATGCCGATGGTACGCTAAAGCTCCTCAGAATGTTGACAGCGGTTCACCGGATTGAGTTTCGACCCCCGCTTTCAACAATTTCATGCACTCCAAGTCAAAGACTCACGAATGTTAAGGCATCTGGACCTGCACATCACACGGTCTGGCAAAGCCCTGGACATTGACGATTTTAGATGCCAAACCGCCATCCAACGCCACCAGTTCAGCATTGCCTGTCCCTTTGCATGATGCTGCCTCTCCCGGGCTTCGACGATGAAGCCTTGGATAGATATTGTTCCTCATTGTTGCCGCTTCAACGTTGCCTTCCCTTCATCGCAATGATGACTCCCTTGACTCCGATACAATCAGCTAAGGCTGCCTCCCAGTTGTCCATGGTGGGCTTGGGTTGAAGCAATTTATTCCATTTTCTTCAATTGCAGCGGGGGAGGGGGGGGGCAAAGGAATGCGCCAGCCCAAGGAAGGCGACATTGACAATGTTCAAGACAGCCAGAGCTGATCTCGCGCTGAAATGGAGGATGCACGCCCCAAAAGACTCCTGCAGTTGTGATATATGCTTTGAAAGCCTACCTCTCAAGTCCAAAATGGACAGGCATGCCCTGCATTTGCTTGATGACAGTGCCAGTGATCGCTTAACCATGGAAGGGGGTGAAAAGCGACGGCCCTTGAAGCCCATTTTCACATCACAGGTTCACATCGAATCTATCTCTTCGAACAGGTGAACATCCACTCTATGCTACCGATTTCTGGGTGAACATCCACTGTGAACGCCCATAGACAACTGGTGTGCTGAAGACGCTTGCGCCACGCAGGCAAGTGCTGCTCTTTAACAGGCATCCTGTGCATCAAAGCTCCATGCCCTTCAGAGTTCTGCACACAGCCTATCGAGAGCTGTGGTGCTGGCTACTGCGAAGGCGCCGACTACTGCAAAAAGGTTCCCACGAAACGTGCGTTCCGTTTTCCGCTCGCATTGTTCTGTGTCCTGCTGCTTTCGCTGGCATATCTCGAGATAGTGTGTCGACGCCCTGCAGTACTTCGCCAGAATGGGTTTCGAACCCCATACCTGTCCTGAAAACTTGTGCATTTTCGGGTATCTAGACCCGTAACATGCACACATTCGGCAAAACACCAACGGACTGGTCGTTAGGGAAACCTCGACATTGCAGGCAGGGATGAAGCCGTTGCTTGTCTACGCCGCTTCAGGAATGTTCCTTTATCCCTGGCTTACTTACAGCCCACCCCGTGCACCCCGGTCACATGGGGTTTCGCCCCCCATCTCTGTCCCAAAACATACCATAAACAAATAAAAAACAGACATCAGTTATGATGATGCATCTTTTCACAGCACTATCGCAATCAATCAATCAATTGGAATCACGTTATGTCCCAAAACATCATGTATTACCAGCTCTGGACCCGCAGAAAGCGCAGTATGACGAAGGGCTGCCGTGTGCTGCCTTGTCGGGCGTGGTCGGCCCTTTGGATTGGAGCGTACTCAGTGGGTGCCAATTGATGCCGTCGACGCCAGTGGAGCAGCCCGCGTCTTCTGCCCTGTTGCAAGTGGCCACTGCAACATGATAAACTCGGATCTGTCTGCATTTTGATGCTCCGAAGTGCGGAAATGTCTGGAGCTGACGCGGCAACCGCTTACACTTATGGTGATGTATATTTTCACATCACTACCGCACCCACATGAGCATACACTCGGGCGGAACAATCAAGAGAGGCTGCAATGGCACCTCGAAGGCCTTCGATTTGTCATGCCATCGGTGTCCCGGTTGGCACATCAGGAAGTCTGTACCTCGTTGGCATGTGCCGTTTGCATGCTTGACACCTGATACAGTGGTATCTCCCCTCCACATAGGTGCAGCATGACGGTACGTTCATGACAAAGCGCTCGAGGCTCGTGCGGTAGAGGGTCTCCTGAACAAAAGGACTTTTAGTTCTCGATTCCGGGCCATATTCGCACATGAGCAGTTATTGCAGCGGCACACAACAGGATGACAAGCATGTGGTGGCAGCACACTGTCGCGTGTCTGCTTACGGTCTTGTTGACACGGTTTGCACTTTTTTGCAGCGGCCAAGTGTTGCAGGGACACCGGTATTCGGTGCATCACCACACTTGCCCCTCTGAGAAATGCTTCCCACCGACCACTCGATGTGGGACTGGCTTTTGCGACAACGGCTACATCTGCAAGGCAGGAGGTAGGGGCTCCTTGACTCACAGCAACACACAGGTAACACAGCAAACACCCGACCTGTTGTGGCAAGCGACCGTTTGGACCAAGCTAGAGTGCGTAGGTTGAGCATATGATTCGCTGGCTGCCAGCTTGTAGAAAGGAAACGAAAATGAATTTGGGATCCACTCCAGATCCAAGCGAGAACTACCCCTACGAGGGTTAGGTGGTGCAGTTTGGAGACATTCCAGAATGAAGGACACCAGCATATCTGATACTATTGTCGGCGCAGTGCGCATATCCAGGGACGCTGGTGT
>NW_028323454.1:0-48070 GCF_984573655.1 Nuphar pumila | reverse complement strand
CGTACAGTAGCAGTGGCAACAAGCTCCCCTCCCCGTGCAACCTCAAAGACTGACGAATGTTCGTCAATTCCAAGGGAATGGCCAGTGGCTGTGAGCGCATGGACAGGCAGCAGATTTGACACAAGCGAGGGCACATACATGACATCACGCAGGTGCAGTATGCCATGAGTGGTTTTAAGCTGCACTTGTCCCTTTCCAAGGGCACGCTCACACGTCCCATTCCCGAAATTAACAGGTGTCGGTTCCGAGAATCTGACACAATTTGTCAGGCTATGCTTCTCGCGAGTCATGCTGTCCGTTGCCCCGCTATCCAAGATTTGGCCATCACTACACTGGAAGAGTTTGGCTTCGAGGTGAATATATTGTTGAAGTATGACAGGGTGCAAAATGAGGAAAGGACCCATTCACTGCTGCTCAAGACACGGGAGGATGAGTACATGCCTTGTCGGGCTCTGGCCAGGGGCAAACGTTCCAGGCTGGGGGTGTTGGTCCATTAGCTTGACGGCGCAGAAGGGAGCGATATGCCCCACGTGCCCACAGAAATGGCACGTGCAGCTCTCTGGTTTGGACGTGGAGGCATCAGGGGTGCGATCCCGCTGGTGGCGGGCAGGGGAGTCGCGGCGGTTCCCACGATGTGTTATGTGTGAATCCTGTAGGGATTAGATGATAGAAATAGCGTATTAGTCGGGTGATGGCTAGGCCTTATAATCGTGCCAGGCCGTGCATGATTTTAAGGGCATTCAAGGCCGTGCACATGACCGTGTACGTAATCTGGCGGCTAGGTCTAGGATTCGGTGGTACGGTCCTCGAGCACATGAGGATGCCTAGAGATGTCTCAAGAGGGTCCATGTCCGGATCGAATATATACGTGATGCATGCCAGCATCGAGGACTTCTTACGATCAATCTAGCTTGAGCATTTGGGACCCGCCTAACTGGTGCCTTGGATGTGCGCCTTGTTAGTCGTGACTGTTATTGCGTAGTAATTGTCTTGTAATTAGATCCATCAATACCCTGTGTTTTCACACAACATTGGCTCCGCAACAGGGATATTTATATTGATAGGGTCGTCTTAGTAAGATGGCAGCGGCGGGGCCGCCCGCTGCCGACAATGTAGGCTGCTTGCTGGATACCGTGCCAGGTATCCAACGCGACAAGTGGGCAAGCACCTTAGCGCTGGGATTTGGCGCGATAGGGGATAGCCTAGCAGCGCCCCTGTACGCATCACACTGGCCCTATCTTACTGCGAAGGAACTCGCAAAGAAAGGGCCGGCGGCAGCACCAGAGGTGGGGAGTATGTGCGTGAACACGCTGACCCTCATCTGTCTACTTGTCATGGCAATCGGCAAGCAGGCAAAGCGACTTTCGATGTGAAATTCGAAAATGGCTGAAGGCGAAATCGGGGACGATGGAGCGGACATCCCGGGAATATCAGAAGCCCTGCGACAGGCTAGCGAGGTATATGCCACTGCCTTTGCTGACGCGTGCATCAAGCAGGATGTACAGAAACATCTGGAGTTGGCTAATCCGATATCGGCCAAGGATTTCGAAATTGTCTTGGACCGCTGGCCTAATGAGAAAATGACCGAAGTGGGGCATGAGAACTTCAGGGGCTTAATGGACGGGATGTCCCGGCTCACAGGAGTAGAGGGCTTGCTGTCGTGCCAGACAGCCAGCGCGGCTTTTTCGCTATAACCCTCAGCAGGAAAGTTATTATTTGTGATGACCCGGGTCGTGGCCGTCTCTACTGATGCGGCAAAGGTAGATGCTGCCTTCCGAGTTGAAGGAGCTGTTGTAACTCCGCTCAACCGACAGCGGGTCGCTGCATCGGTACAGGTTCCGGGCGTGGAACTGGATATGTGCAGGGTATATTTCCAACAGGCATCGCTAATTCACCTTCTAGTCGCGGTATTCGAGGCTCTGCACTACTTGAACGACTGGGCCTCCAACGAGGAGCAAGTTGGGGAGATTCAACCAGCCCTTTGCGATTACAGCACCGAGGAAGTTCACGCAGCAGCACGTGCTCAGATGGCATGGCACCTGGCACCATTATACGAAATCGCAGACCCGTCGCGATGTGGGGAACAATGCCATCGACAGCTACAATCCCCAGTCCCGGTGTTAACTCTGCCTCTCCTGTGGTTACCACGTCTGATGACTTGAAATTCCTTACCGATCAACTGAAAATCAAAGGGAGTCGGTATAGGATGCCTGATGTCAAAGCGTCTCACAGACGTGGGTCGCGTTGTTTGATTCAGTAATGGCCTTTACTGCAATGTACCCAACCCCTCATGATGTAGTGGTTTCTACACTTGTTTCTTCGGTACCTATAGAGGATAAGCAAATTTTCGGATGGGACCAGAAGGTGAAAGAATGGCAGGATCCGCCACGCCCTTGGACCGTCCAAGAGTTCATGCAGCATGTTAAAGCTCAAGTCCTAAGTACTGTCACCACAAGAGCAGTTGCATGGAAGGAACTCCCGCAGTTGAATGAAAATCACGAGCACCTGGACGACTGCATTGCACTTAGCACTAAACTACACTACTTATGATATCAGGTGTTTCCAACAGTAGATTAGTATGCACCGTAGAGTCGCGAGGAAGTCTCGTGCAACATGACGTATGCTAGGTATCATTCCTACTACTGATTTCAATTCATGTTTGGGACAAACGGCACGATCGTGCACCCCCGGTGAGGCGCACGATGGCTTGCCCGTCAGGGGCCTAGAGCAGCACCCGGCGCCTGTCCACCAAAGATACCCGCAGCTCGCGCGTCAGCGGAGTCTCATCTGAGATTTACTTCATTTGGGAGATCCACGGCACTGTGCGCCTCCGTTTCAGGCTGTTTCCGTGGGCCTGCTCATCAGGGGCCAAAGTAGCACCCTGGGACCCGTCCACCAAACATACAGCCAGTCAACCCGTCAAGCATCACATTATTGTGTGACATCGCTACCTGAACTAGACTTCGCACTGGCGCAAACGCCACTGCTGCAAGAAGTTCACGGTCAACCCCTGGTTTCATAGTTTCATCCATGCCATTCGTACATCGGATAGCCGCAGACGCATAAAGGCGTCATCAGTGGCTCTCATCAATTTCTATCGGATCCGAGCTAGCTAGCATGGTTGCCTACACATCTCAAGCTTCACGAAAGCGCAAGTCCTGGCGCGAACCCTACAGATGACGAAAGGCTCGAGGAGCTTCAAAGCGGAGCTATCCTCGCCCAATGCACACAAGACGACTGTCAAGAGTAATTCAGCTCGTTCATGCTCGTCAAGCTCATGTGAATCACGGCAAGGGGTGATACGGCAAGCCAGCCAACATTGGGGCTTCAGCCAGCACACCCCCGTTGATTGACAAACATCCAAACTCCCTAGCCTCATGCAGCATCTAATAGCTGTATGACGAAATCAATGCACATGCATTTGGTGATGTGGCAAGTCTGCCACAGGGGACATATCACCCAACTGCCTGCTTCAAGACAATAGAGCTCGCACAGCACAGTGACCCATGCACGGAGTCAACCTTTTACGTGTCAGGGCAAGGCCCCTCCTTCCACGCACCACTGCAAACACCACAAGAGCCTCGGGCTGCTCCGGACTATGCGACATCCTATTCAGATACAATCCATGCACCATCTGAGCAAACTGACTGGGCTGAAAGCATCGATCGTGTGTCAAGCCACATGCACTCGGTGCTGCTCAACGTAGCAGACAATCAGGGGCGGAAGGAGAGAGGCCATGGCCGGCAATCGCTGGCGTCGAGCTTGACTCAGACGACGGCAAACATGTTGAGCGTTGCTGACAACGTCTTCTCCGACATCTTCCGCAAGTATCTGCCTGAGTTGCACCCTACCGACGTGGTGGCTATCTGCAAGCGCCTGCAGCACGGGTTTGGGCTGTCTTCGAGGGTGGAGGGGGCTGAGCTGCCCGAGATCATGATTATGGAACTGGTCGTTGTCGCAGTCACGACTGCCCTCAATTCGGTGCTCTAAAGCGCTTTGCAACAAGTGCGCATGCACCCTGTGGTGCGCGGCCTTGCTTGCCTGCTCGTTCGCATTTAGAGCGAGATTAGCTCTGGCTGTCTCGCTGTAACGCCCATCTATATGATTTTATGGGACTCTGCCTCTATATGATATATTCTATAATTATATATGGGATGTGTTACAAGCGACAGGGCTGGCAAAACAGGAAAAAACACAGAAACTAACACTAAAAACAACGACACAAACTAAGACAAAACACACAAGAAAACCAGCAACCTAAGCTACGCCGGGATCTTCCTGCGGTGCATCACACCCTGCATTATATATGGGATATATATCTGGTGTATATACTTATGGTTGTATAGGTGCCGGCCTAGAAGTATCTAGGTGCGTATGGGGTTTGTGAGCCACACAACCTATCCGATGATATGTGGCTCACATGGCTAGGTCATACGCTTAAACGTGTGGTGACCATAGGTTGGAGGATCATGGATATACCATATCTATACCATATCCCTCAACATATAAGTCACCCAGCTTGAAGGGAACAACCAACTACATTCCACACCAACGATATATTCCGAGGGGTGTGACACTTGGTATCGGTTACACGTTCAAATACGTTTACGATCAATTGTGAGTTATGGCTAGCAACGAAGATGTCGATGTGAGTGTCAACGATGACCACCAAGAGTCCGACCCTCCACCTTCGACATCCCATCCTACACTTCCCACATGTGCTCCATCCGAAGTGGCGTTTGGGGATGATGACCTACGAACGCTTATCAAGGTCATTGCCACCAATCAATCGGCAATGATGGCTCTCCTGTCGAAAAAAGGTGTGGACCCCGCCCCAACCGCGAAAGTGGTGCGGGCCGTGGATGTGAAACTTGATATGTTCACCGGTGGGGCAAAGTCAGCTTCTATCCTCATAGCAGACCAGCTTATTGCATTTGACAAATGGTTCCGCTTGTCTATGCACAAGATGCGTATGTATAACCTTCCCGAGGAGCATTATGCGGCATGCCTTATCGCACACCTTGACGGGCCCGCCCGTTCCTCTTGGTTCGCGAAGTATCCAGATGCCAAAGACATCTCAGCATAGCACTTCTATGACGATTTCTGCACTCTTATTCCGCATTATAAGCTGTATTGCACGGAAGCCTATACCGGATGCGTATTCACCCCTTCGACGTTGGTCGACGATATCGAAACCTTCTTGGCGTATGTGAGGTTCAGTGGAGTTATGCCTGACTTCGAAGTATATCACGAAGTCGTGAGCGACATGTTGACGATTCGCATATAAGAAATGTACAGTACAGTTTTCGGGACTTCTTCCGGATCTGGGGCTTGAGAGGTAACTCGAAGGTCTTTAATTGCAATCGTTTGGCTTGCGAATCTGCTACCTCTTTCGAGGTTATCTTCAGTCTGTGTAATCGGCATAAACCGAACCATAAGTTGTATCTAGTATTGTGCTGCCATTACATCGTCCTGGTCGCATCAATGTGGCAGACCCTCTGTCGCGTATTCCTCGTGCAACGGTATCCTATGCGGCTATGCTTTCTTCTGCACCGCCTGCGAACTCGCGAAATGCCGCATGGGCAGCATCCGTATTTGCTGTCCTATCTGCACGTACACGCAACCGCGCAGCTCGTCCTTCAACGGGGGGAGACCCTGACCATTCTGGTCCCTCCACACCAGCAACGGATGCGGAAAATATGGAGCAGTTAGAGCAGTATCAGGAACACAACTTTATGGAACGCGTCACACAAGGTTATCTGCATGACCAGTGGTTTTCCGACGAGAACACTGCAAACCTGATACGCGACAATGACTTATGGTGGACTATGGCCCATCTGTTGGTGATTCCTAACTATCAGTCACTGCGACGCGAGTGCATTGAAAACATGCACGACCATCCGTATTCCGGTCACTTCGGACAACGCAAAACGCTGGACTTGGTGCAGCGCGTATGTTATTGGCCGAAAATGAAGGACGATATCATTGCTTATTGTCGCGCTTGCCCCTCATGTCAGCTCAACAAAAGCAAAAACCTCAAACCAGCTGGCTTACTGCAGCCATTGCAAATACCTGGTAGACGGTGGTCGTCAATCTCTATGGATTTTATTGTGGAGCTACCTATGTCCAAGACAGGCAACGACGCTATACTAGTATTTGTTGATCGCCTGACGAAAATGACACATCTGGTGCCCTGCAAAACGACAATCACCTCCGCTGAGGTTGTTGAGCTTTTTATCAAAGAGGTGGTACGGCTGCATGGCTGGCCGACAAGCATTGTATGCGACCGCGAAAGAAAATTTATTGCCGACTTTTGGCAGCACTTGCACACCGCGTTTGGTACGCAGCTGCATATGTCGACATCTTATCACCCACAAACGGACGGTCAAACAGAACGTATGAACCGAGTACTGGAAGACGTGTTGCGACACTATATAGGACCTTTTCAGGCTAACTGGGAGGAACTGCTGCCTATGGCGGAGTTCAGTATCAACAATTCTCTCAGCGAAACAACAGGTGCAACGCCCTTCTTGCTGAACTATGGCCAGCACACTGACACGCCCGAAGTAGTCGAATTGCGCAAATATCATCCTGACGTTAACCGGTTTATTGGCCGATGGTCCGAAAGTCTCCAACGTGCAAAAGCGCGTATTCTCGCAGCTCAGTCACGGTAGAAACATTGGGCGGATAAGAAACGTCGCGACGTGCAGTATGCCGTCGGCGACAAGGTAATTTTGGGTATCAAACATTTCCGCTTGCCCAAAGGCCGTTCTCCTAAGCTGAGCCCACGCTTCGTCGGACCTTTCCGTATATGCCAGGTGATATCGGACACAGCCTATCGCTTGGAACTACCCGAGCGTTGAAATATTCATGATGTATTCCATGTGTCCGCACTCCACCGTTGGGAAGAAGGAGGCGCTTACCAGCCACCACCTCCTCCCATGACAGTAGACGGGGAGTTACAATATGAAGTGGACTGGATTGAACTAACACGATATACGGGCAAGCGGCGCCAGTACCTCGTGCATTGGCTAGGTTATGGTCGAGAGCATAGCACTTGGAAACCACTACGGTGCGTGCAAAATTGCCCGGACAAAATACGTGATCACTGGTCTCGGCGAGGCGAGCCTTGCCCGCACGACTTATGATATGTTGTTATTACAAGCGACAGGTTTGGCAAACCAGGAAAGACCACCAAAACGCGAATGAAAAACAAAGGAAGACAAAGCACACAGCGACACAAACGAAACAACTAAGTAAGACGGGCCCTCCATCGGCTCATCACAGCCCGGCCGGAAGTTGTGCCCGACACGAACGGCAATGCGCGAGAGAGAGTTGTAATACATGCGCGCATTGCCCTTGCACAGGGCGCAACTGAGCTCCCGACGCACAGTCCGTACAAAAGCGGCCTTGGACACCCGACCTGCCGCCTCCACCAGGTCGCCAAGCTCCGACAAGAACCGCGACGCCGCGACACCCATGCGGCCGTATGACTCAACAGCAAGCGGCACAAAGTCGAACGCAGAGCCTTCGCCAACCTCCGCGAACTCCGCCCGCTTCCTCGCCTCAGCCTTCGCAGCCGCAGACCCTCCAGCCTCCGCTGCGTCTCGCACGTACGATGCAGCCGCCGGGTGCGTGACGACGCAGTCCAGGATGCTGTGTTGTTATCTTTCCTCCTTATAACTTGGGGACCAAGTCAACCTAACCGTGGGGGAATGTAACGCCCATCTATATGATTATATGGGACTCTGCCTCTATTTGATATATTCTATTATTATGTATGGGATATATATCTGGTGTATATACTTATGGTTGTATAGGTGCCGGCCTAGAAGTATCTAGGTGCGTATGGGGTTTGTGAGCCACACAACCTATCCTATGATGTGTGGCTCACATGGCTAGGTCATACGCTTAAACGTGTGGTGACCATAGGTTGGAGGATCATGGATATACCATATCTATACCATATCCCTCAACATATAAGTCACCCGGCTTGAAGGGAACAACCAATTACATTCCACACCAACGATATATTCCGAGGTGTGTGACACTCGCCCTTGTCAACGCCGCCCCACTTCTTCATGCCCAGCATGCGGTAGCTGCGCGTCTGGCTGTACACGCGGAGGTCGACAACGTTCCATGGGTTCCGGTCAGGCTGGATCAGGGCTGGATATGTGTCCTCATGCGCCCGGAGCCAGTCATTCAGCTTGATGGAGAGGGCCTTGTGCAGCACGACGCTCTCCACCATGATGTCAGAGAACACAACGTGGATGGAGGTCTTCTTTGTCAGCGTGTTTGTCGACTGGCATGCCTGTGCGTTCACACCATAGCAGGCCTTGTAATCGATGACGAGCTTGGGCAGGAAGGCTTCCAGCGCGCTCGTAAACTGAGACAGCAGCTCATCGTTGCTGTAAGCAAGATCGGTACGGTCGAGATCAAAGAACAGCAGGCAGCGCTTGCTGGCATGCAAGAGCACTTCGTACAGTGAGCACCCAGGTAGGGCAGTCGCGTAAGCGCACGCGGAAGCAGCATCGGGAAACGAGCTGAAGGTTTTCGTCTGGTTCGACGACGTATCGCGGGACATCACGAACGCGGAGGAAGGGTCAATCTCCTCCAGGCGTACAAATTCCCTTGCATAATTTCTGTGGACATCATTCTTGCTACACTCTGCCAAGAAAATAATCGGCCGGCGTTATGCAGCTTCAGTTTATGCACAGATTCTTTTCATCACTTGCAGCAACCCCCAACCCCAAAAAATGCATATAATTTTCAGGCTAGTGTATAAGAAAGTCTGAAATTGTTATGCATGGCGAGGATAGGCCACGTTTCAGCAAACTGTCAACCCCCCAGCTGCCTGACAATCCGGGTTGAGGGCGGGGAGCAGAACATCGTTATAGGGAGGGTATCACTACTACACGTTTACACTATCGTACGTCCTTTGGGCCCTGGCCGTGCTAGGGCCGCCGAAACGAATGAGACGTGCAAGAAAGTTGTGTTTTTTGAAAGTGCGTGAGTTTAGCTTTCCGATGAGGTGTTTGGCGTTCGAATGGGCATCGTCCCTCACGCGAAAAACATTAGCAAAAAAAATGGTAATTCGTCGTGTGTTCAGTGCTCTAGACACTTTCCCGACCGAAATAGCGGTTGCTGAAGGCCAGTTTGCGAAACCACCCAACTTCACGACATCGTGTAGACGTGTTTAGCTACTGTCTCCTCGGACGGTGTCCACAACCCTAACAAGCTGATTGCTATTTCCGGCGTGCAATGGTTGCCATCTTTCCTGCACCCTATACTGACGATGATTGTCCAGACTGATGAAAAGAAGCAAAAGCACCGTATGGCAGCTGCCTGGCACGCTGATTTCACAATACGTACATATGCCACTTGCGTGAAGGCTCTCAAGGTGGCGGAATCGGCGCCAAGACCACGGACGGCCAAGATAAGGACACACCGCAGCCATGAAAATGACGAGGACTTGGGCTGACAGCAGCACCAGCACGTCAGCTGTCATAATTGGCATGCGCCCGCGCGTATAGCACGTCAGCAGATATTAAACTGCAGTATTTATGCTCAAGTTCATGAATCGTGTGCGTGTCCATTAAGTTATGGACAAACGTCCCATAGTGATGAAACCTGCCAGATAGCCGAGAACCACAACCTATCTCGCAACGACACTCACGCACGCTCGACGCAAACCGACCGAATTCCCAGCATTTCATTCCTTATGAGTCAAAGAGATGTGTATGCAGAAAAGTCTAACTAATTTCTCTGTTTCTCCGCTACGTGGCGTTCGAGTAGATCTCAAGTACGTACAATAGGGATATTGTCCCTACAATTGTATTCGCGGAAGTTGCAATCGATATGCACCAGTGCGCCACCCGTGCAATGGACACGAGTCGCTGCATCAACATCTCAGAGCCACGGTCGCGGCAACCCAGCAACTTAGGCCACTCCAGATGCATGTCTGTACTCAGTGGACATTCACCTTCCTGCGAGGTGATGCCAAATATGGGCCAGTTGGAGGGCCCTTGAGGTTCGTGCATGGACCGTCAGGGAAACATCGCAACACATTGTATCTTCGCCGACAAGTTGTGCGGCTTCACCACAAAGCATGCACAAGCTAGCATGCCATCCGGTTTTTTCAGATCGCATGCAATGAAGGGCAGCAAAGCCATCAATGTGGCCTTAGGCAATGGAGGTTTCGATGTCCTCTGTTATGGAGTCAACAACAACACCAACGACAACGTTTGCAAAACGCCTAGCCAGTCTGAACGCAACAGTGGAGAGCGATGCCATCACGGGCAGTTGTGGTTTTTAACCACTACTTAAAAACAGACGGACACGCAGCTCGCTTGCATGTACTCACACACAACGATTTTGTCTTTTCACAGGACGATGCTGTAGGAGGCTACCCGGGTCAGCTAGGTAATCAAGTACTCACACAAGCCAAGGTCTATGCAATCCTGTGCAGTTTCATGAGATCTCATTGCTGACCTTTAGGCACTGTCAATCATTTTGTCACTTTGTGTGTTGTGACGTTACGGTCTACCGAATGCTTCTGCATGCGCAGCTTGTATGCGCGCAGCTAACACATCGCAACGTTTCCGAGGCCTGAACTGCCATCAAATGTGCTTTCATCCGCTAGCACCCTTAATCGTAAATCTCGCAGACACTTCATGATTCGCACTCTGCAGCTTTATTGCGCTCAATGCAGCAAGCACCGCCACAGCAGGCAGAGCAGAACAGCAACCTGACGCGTGCATCTTGCAGTCACACAAGGGCGTGCTCAGGGGCAGGCTGGTTATCGAATGGCCTTTTCATATCCATGCTGACACAAGAGTGAAAACGAGTTTCGTGGGACCCATCGCAATGGATGCTGAGCAGACAGCGAAAGGAATATGATGAAGTGGCAGTCTGCCACTGGCAGGGACAGGCCTGGTTTGCGTGCAAGCTATTGGAGATTGCACGCTGCCAGGACGACGTGACTGCCAGGTATTCCAAAGGCTTGTCTGTGCATGTCGACCCTGGTGACAATTTCACATTATCCAGTGCCTGGGAAGAGCCAAAGAGCAACTTTGGAACAGGATGTGTGTGCGAGCCTGAGCACGTGGAAAATCTGGTGGCCTGTTTTACGCATACAGCCCATGCTGGGGTGTTGCCATAATCGTGTTGGTGCAGAAAGTGTCCACCGCGTAAAATTCTCTTGGGGTCCTTGGATGACAACAATGCCAATGTTGAGAGGGGACATGGCTTTCTCTGGTACAGCTACCACTGAGCCTCAAGGGCGCCAATATTCATGGTGGCTGTTGCATTGGGATGCCTCCTCGACGTCATGTGGGGTGCTGCAACTTGACACATGACGTTGAGGAGGCATTTCAGCGAGAATCGCCAGTATGATGACGTTCACGAAGAATGAAGGTGCAATATATCAGAGCTCATAAGCAACGGAGCGAACAATATGTGTGAGCATAGTATATATGTATTCCACAAAGGGTAGGGCATTTCCGTCAACGTGCCTCACGCGTTCGTTTGATCACGGGCTTGCATGCACGACCCTGTCCATCGCAAATAGTATCGGACCTCTTTGAAGTCTACCAATCAACCGGACATACGCTTGATGTTTTCATATTCCTTTTCCTGATACCCTTTTTCTACGCATACAACGCGTGTGGCAACAAACATGTGGCAACACCCAAGTTTGGTCCGACACCGTTTAGTTTAGACACAGGTCATGGCAGCAACTTACGCCTTTGTTGACAAGCTGGTAAGCTCCTCTGTCGTGTTGCTACAAGGTTGCTTCTACGTTGCCTGTTTCAGAGGTACAATGCTGCACCTTTGTGTGTCGGCTCACAAAGCGCGTGTTCGACGCTAATATATATATGCTACCCATAGGGAAACTGAGCATCTTGTCGCTCCCCGTCCGACATACGGCTCTGTGCCCACTCCTGATGACTTGTGATGGACGCGCATGCATGGTAAATGACTAGACATCAAAGTACCGCTGCATCCAGAACAAGGTAGTTGCGTACGGAGTTATATGCAATTCCGTGTGTCCGAAGTGGATCTGCGTGTGACACAGCCTGTGTGCTTTGGTTGTCAGCCTGACAACCCTGGCAGTCAGGGTTGGTTACCTGTTTCGGGCTATCTGTTCCACCTGGCATCGTGCCGCTCGTGTGTGTCATCAAACATATAGCTTCGGTGTTGGCCCTCTTCATTGCCCTTCAAATGCTAAGGCAGCAGTGCTTAACTGCTTCAGTTGGTTGTCCCCGTATCAATTCGCTCTATCCCTTCGCGTTGTGGGGTCAGCGTAGTTAGCAACCCCGGGGGCACTCTCAGTACATGAATCCGTCCTTTTCATGCCCTCAAGCTAGCGCGTTGGTGTCGTCTTTCACGCGCTCAACTGTGTACTCAGCGCTTACGGCAATGCCAGCCATTAACACAGCCAGTCCTTGGTACGGCTGCTGCCACCACATTGCGCTATGACATGTGGTTGTTTGTTGCTGGTTTGTTGCTTCGGAGCCGATCTCGGCGCATGTGCTGCGGAACATGCACGGTCGCGGGTCGCTTATCTGTGATGGGTTTGCTAAAATTGCCGTATCCTCATTGCTGCCATAAGCGTTACGTACAATCAAGCTCCCATTTCATATGTTATCCGTCGAGTGACACTTAGTGGCTCTTTGTCGGTGTTGTCAGCCTCAGTCCATACCACCCGACTCGACTCGTACGAGTTACGCCGCTGTTCTGCTCCCAGCATGAGCAACTGGACCCTGAAAGTGCATTAAGCCATTCAGCATGAACAAAGGCATGAAAACTCTGATTGCTTGTGTGCTCTGATTGGTTATGTGCCTGGACCACGACTCAGTGTGCAAGTGATGTCGTGCCTGGAAATCAGCAGCTTGTGTCAGCGCAATAGCATCAACTGCAGTCTCATGTGCATGCATTCTACCTGGCGATGGAATGATCTGATGGGTTCTGTATACCGCGCAGACGGAGCGTCACGCGATCACAACAGACAGCCCCTCCCAGACATTTGCCAAACAGTGGGTACCACCCCCAGGTGTGTCTTGGACCATCGCTGTCATGTGCTGGAACGCACCATGACTCAGGACTGGTGTGAACTCAGTGTTGTTGCAATAGAAGCGGCCGGGACGCTAGGAGGAGCGATAGGGTTGCAAGTAGCTCGTTTTCCGCTGGGCAGGCATCCGTTGCTGGGGTCGAATGCAAAACACGGACGCCGTTAGATGCCATTATTGCATGAAGCGGAAGTATGACTGCTCTGGCAAGATCCAACCTGTCCATTCGCTCTGGGCCGCTTCGTTATGGTGCAAATGCGCGCTGGCATGGTGTTCACCATACGAACTCTGTGCAATGTGATGCCCACTTAGAGATTTGACAACATTGCTAGGGTTATGTGGTAGGGGGACGTTTGCAGTGCTGAGCCACGCGAAAGGTCTCGGGACCGTCATCCAGTGCGTGATGCGCAGACCGTAACCAACATGGATGTTAGCCACGAAGCCATTGCCGCGGCCCTCGCACGCGTCAATAAGTTGGCAGACTCTTTCCCCGACGACATGATGCACTTGGGCGGGGTTCATGGCAAAGAAGGTGAATGACAAGGAGTTTCTGAGCCAGCTGGGCATGGTCCATCTCCGCGTCGGGGACAGGGATGCAGCGTTCAAGGCCGGCCTGGAAGCTCTAGGCTTCCCACGCGCCACTGGTGTGCACCAAATCTGCCTGCTGAGAAGTACAGCGTTAGCTCCGAGGCGTAAGCATTTGTGCGGTAGTTGTTCTACTATCCGCACTGCACGCGGGCGCTCGTTTGCTGTGTGTAGAGGAGATAGCACGGTTTGCTTTTCTGCTTGTTGTGCGGAGGCGCATGGTGCAGACGGAAATTGCATGCGGATGCTCAGAAACACCAGCATGAAATATGCTGAGGGTAACTGAATACAGTTAAGCTCAAGACCACAGACCATAACTCTAGAGGCTGATTTGCTTGCACCAAGTTTACAGCGTGTGGTGCGAGCCAACCTATCAAATCATCTGTCGTTGACAGCATCCAGCATGACGGCAGCCCTCCTACTTTGGTACAAGGATTACGCTTGTTTGCCTTGTTCCACACCATTAGGGCGCAAACATGCCACTGGCCTCCCCAGATTTGAGCTATGGGAGGGTTTTTGGGCATATTCTGTTGTTGCTTCGCCCAGCGTGCTGACAGCCGCTCAGAAACATACCGCAAAAAACATGTTTACAGCATGTTCATGCTCGCTTTTGCCAAACCCGCAAGTCAACTTCGCGTTTGACCAAATCCTCCAAACAGATCGCAGAGCATAGATGAGTCCAATCGTGGGACGGCTAGATGACTGGGCTTGCCCGAACTGTGGGGGCGTCTTTTGCATGCCACACTCCTGTGCATGCCAACTCAATTTCAGTCTGCCTGCTGAGGCTCAGCCTGAGCTGTTTGGTTGCATATCGCCCCTCACATCACAATGTGTGAGCAGCCGCAAGCCAGCTTTGCCATGGATGTCACAGGAAGTTGGATGCCCCCCACCGCCAAAGTGGAGCAAATGGATGGGTTTCTCGCAAACAACCACCTGTGGCAGCAGCACTCCGTGAGTGGCGGCCAGGTTGATTTGAACGTCTTGTGCATTGTAGCAGCCCAGTTGTTTGTGCATTGGCAACTTATCGATGATTAAAGTGCTGCTTATTTCTCAGTCGTTGCGAATCTTGGAGTGAGGTTGAAGACAGGGTTGATCTCTTGCAGGAGTTGAACAGGACCAGCCGTGGAAGACCTTTGAAGTACTTGTTGGGCCTGACACCTTAATTAAGGAATTCAACTCCAATGTGGACTTTGCGACATGGCTGGCCAGGAGAGGCTGGGGTGGCTTGTTGCGTGTCGATGATCCGAACAACAAGGAGATCACCCGCCCTGATGATGTGCAGCCGGGTGCACTGTACAAGCCATCTGGCCTCGCGCTGGCAACCACGGTATGTTCTGGCAACCCTAGCAACATACATCGAGTGCCTCACAGTTGACGTGCAGCCCTCATTGCTGCTGTTGCCCTCATATGGTTATTCAACACCTGGTAACGACGGGAGGGTGATCGCAAGGCTTCACGAGTTCACAGTTGGCTTGCGCAGCCAAGAAGTTGACCACAGAAGCTCACCACAACACCGTTGTCGCCCTTGCATGCACTAGCGTGTATGATACAGTAGGAGTTGCATCATTCCTCAACTTGAGTGCGCAACTCTGCACAGCACAATTGGTCATACATCCCTTCTCACTTGCTTTCAGATTATGTTTGCAGTTTGGCACACAGACGTGTTAGTCAACAGCCACTTGATGACCAGGGCCATACCACGCGGGACCGTGACTTGTAGCGAGATTTGGTCTTGGGGTCACGCTTCCGTGCTTCATCGCGTATATCTACCCCTCCTCATGATTGAGCTAAGCTCAAGCAAGGCAAGCTTTTGTTTCAGGTTGAGAATCTGGATGGGCAGTTGAAGACCGTTCACTACGGCTACGAAGTGAAAGCAGGCGAGGCGGCGGTCAAGCTTTTGGAAGCAGAAGGCCACAGCAATGTTAAGCTCTTGGCTCAACGGCCGTCGACTGTTGATGATAATGGGGTAAAGATCAAGCGTCAATTCGATAAGTTGCAGTCGGGGGCAATTGCGCCCTTGTTGTGGAGGCCACGGCGAGCGCCAATTCTTCCAAGGCAGAGCAATTGCTGACTGGGTTGACATTCTTGAGGTGAGCCACTGTCAAACACAGTGCAACCATGGGCAACGCAAGATATTGCCCCATCGGATTTTCATGCGCTTTTGGCAGTGCCAAGACTAGTGTTGTCATGCCGGGATTGCTTCATGACAGTAGGTCTATTAATTATCTGGTTGCAAACCCTGGGCTTGGCTCACACCATGCTGTCCAACATGGCGTTCACGACGTCACCTTCTTGTGCCTTGCTGATCATCAGCGACGTGCTCAGCTGCCTTATGACGGCGAGGGGATGCCGCCACTGCTGGTTTCACATCTGCGTTCGTCATACGTGCCTTTGTGCTTTGCTTTCGCATCCTCATCATGCCCTCGGATATGGAAGAAAGCTTGGCCCTTTGGAGTAACTGCGTTTCTTATTGTATGTGGTGCCATGATGTGCATTCATTTCTTCAATGCCAGGTGACGCTTTTCTCGTGGGAGCTGGCGGAGACATGAAGATGACACATGCAGGAACTACGAGGACGCACCTGAGCTCAAAGTTTTCAAAGGCAAAAAGCTACGTGGTGGCCTGTTTGCGCCAAGTATCACCAGGAAGGAAGATGATGCGAGGTACATGATGCGTGTGCTTCGAGGGAGAGAGCTTCTCACTCTTGCAAGAGAACGGTCTCGACATCTCGGATTGCAGTGCATGCTGCCCCAGCCCTACGCAAAAGCGCAATTCATGCCAGGCCCGCAAAGCTGTTCGACCCGCAATCTACCGCACCTTGAAGGCAAATCCTGCACATCCTGTTTTGCAGCGCGTTTTGATTTGAAGCAGAGTCCATGGCAACACATGCAAAAGTAGAGTGAAGATCTCAACCTGCCCAGCAGTGTTGCAGGCCATAACTGGTCGATGTAATGAACTAAAAGAAAGAGCCAAGTGTGTAACGAATCAGGTGGCACATAGAGGCAGATAGTCACATTTGTCAGCTTGCTTAGCGTGACTTGTAACTTTGTGGCATGATTTATGAACCAAGTTGTATGCAGCATGATCGATAAATGTTTGGTTGGCGTTTTTTTTTACCGATACATGTCAGGTTTGCTATGTTCTTTGACGGACATGCTTTGGTAGACTTGTCTCCTAAGATGAAAGTTTCGAAAAAAACTTGAATGAGTTCCTGGTCACATGCACTGCAATTAAGGTCTCCGCTCGACAGCACTGCCACGACATAGAAAACAGGGAGCATCTCGGCAGCGAATGCCGTGCAAGTCAAAAGCTCTCTCTGGAACATCAAGTGTCTCGTTTCAGTTGCAATCCCACTGAAAAGGTACTCAGGCGCGGCCCCGTGCGGCTCCGCGCGGAACGCGCCCCCGACCACGGCCTTGGTCGTGCCCCGCCCCTCGGCCCCCTCCACGAGCAACCGGACGGCGCCCTCGCTGGCCCCTTGCAGGACCTCCGTTCTCAGGGGCTCTCCCTTGTTGGCCATTACCACCTGGCCCTGGCCCTCTTCCTGCTGCTCCGCCTGGCCTCTGCATCACCGATGAGTCACCTCAGATTGTGTTCATACATGCAACATGCCTTCCTGTGAGCCGTCGCAACGAACAAGCCACTGACAAGCACATTGCATGGCAAGCGGCCTTGCTACAATTGACGGCATATGTACTTTGTACTGAGTTTGTAATGGGTGTGTCGAAGTTGCTGTATGCTTATGCCATGCAAGCGTTGTTCATGTATCTTCGTGTATGTCATCTCGTAGTCGGATCCCAACTTGCACTTGCCAATGTTCAGGCGGCGGATGCAGTAGCGTACATGGAAGTGTGAAGCCGCCGAAGTGGGCAGGCGTGATCTACGGCTGGATTTGCTCCAAGAGCAACTCCACTAACCATCAGTGTCCTCCGCACGCCGGAAACGCGCTTTGCATCGAACTAAACTTCGCAAAATCCCTTGATTTGAGGGTGTACAGCTTGAGCGGAAAGCACAACAACATCACAATCGAAGCATACTGCGGAACATGCCAATTAGTATTGCAGTTAAAGCAACTCAATCTCCAAAACATAGAACAAGAAGATGTGGAGCGCGGATCGCAGCACCACCTATGGTAGCGTATCGTATAGTATAACAGAAGCACACCCGCCGCGAAAAGCTCACGAATGCTTGCAGCTTGTCAAACAGAGGCGGCATGCGTGGATCACAGATGACACATGTCTCGATGTCGGCTTCGTCAAACAGGCCTGCAGCTTGCATGGTGAGCATCTGCATGTTGAAACGAGCTCGGACGCGGCGAACAGGCCCGTGCTGGCATGTCTGGCAGAGGTCGTCAAGCACCTGCATGACACAGTCCTTCGCTTAGCAGCTACAGAACAGCTGTGGCCGGCTGACTGCCATGCATCCCGAACGGCTTGATGGCAACGTCATTGATGCCATTCATCGTTAATATTATGTTGTTAGTTGAACAGCCCAATGGTACGGAAGTCTTGCCTGATGCAGCACAATGCATGGACTTAATCTTCCGAGGCATATCTCATGGGGCGTGGCATGGGCATCATTTGCACTACGTGCCATTCAAAAAATCGCTTTCGATGCATGCTCTTGTACCAATTGACAATGATGTATTCTTTACAAAACTACCGCATGCTCATGGACATTGGCAACGTAAAGAAGTACTGATCCCACCTGAAAATTGCGGAAGACATTATTAGTGATCCACATCGTCTGCATATTGGTAGGACACGAGCGACCGCCAGGGGCCAAAGCAGCAATGGCGGAGGAGCAGTCGATGCGGCAGCGTGTGCCGTCGTCGCCCGTCAATTTTAAAACGCCTCCGCACTTGCACGGTCCGACGATCGTGGCCTCCTCGTTGCCACCAGGCGCTCCATGACCCCCTTGATTGAACGGAAAGAAGAGACCGACGGCATCCACCAGCATCTGCAGATAGTAAACTTGTTGAGTTCTAGCTCTCCAGTGATATAATCTAGTGCCTTTCCAATCATTCCATGCCTACTCTCACAGTGGTCACGGTTCCTGATATACTCAGGCTGGGCCTCCTATGGCTTAGACTGTTCCCATGTAACGACATGTCTACAAGAATTGAGTGTGCAATGTGTCACGCAGTACAAAGCGGCGACAAACTGTGGTGGTAGTTTTTGTGTACTTGACAAACAGTGACGAAGTGATGCTTCACAATCAGATGAATAATGCAGGCCGTCTGTTTGCCCATCCCGTTAAGTGCACCATCTAGCGATCCAGCTTTCGTCTGAAAGAAGGGGACCATTTTACGGTTTCATGACAACGATGTGTCTTTTCACAACACTACCGCATCCACGTGGACATTGGCAGCTCCAAGAACTACTTGGAAACTAGTGCTTCCATTACCGTCACCTGAGGTAAGGATACCTGGACCAGCCTGACTGGCCAATTTCTGACGTTGACAACATACTGTAGGTGCATTTAACCAGACATGGAACAGCACATTGACATGGGCATAATTACTGGCTTTCGCATAGGCCGTACTCGTTGTCTTTGAGAGGCCGTCTCAAAAGCGTTCTTGTATTTGGTAGTTTCCAGCGCCAGCACGTCATTCATTGCCTTCTGGCCTCTCGCGATCGCCCTCAGCTGGTCTTCAAACTCACCACGGATGGCTGGACTGCACAAGATGAAATGACCTTTGAGCCTGTGTCGCACTGTACAGCACCAAAGCCAGCTTCTTGATTCCCCGGAACACAGCGCTTCGCCAGACTGTGTGATTTGCGGTGCAGATGCCTGGAAAATAAATCACTTCCCCGGAATGGGTTTCGAGCCCCAGTTTTGTCCGAATTTAGATTCAAAACTGGGGGTCGGAACCCTTTCTGGCGAAGCACAGCTGAAGCACGAATCAACGGTTGACCAGAAGGAAAGAAACAAAGAGGCAGGGTACAGAATCTTGATATATGGACATGGACAGAGAAACTGGAGTTCGTGCTCAGCGCCGTGCACAAAGAATGAAAGTTTCATGGCTGTGGAGAAAGGCAAAGCCTGGTCCAAGCTGCAAGAAGTGCTATGAAGCTTGCTGTGACAGCACATGGACCGCCAGTGCCACACCATACTGACAAGCGTTGCAGCAAAAATGACACAGTTCACTCACCAGCATCCCCTTCTGAGCCGGCGCAATCAGGGGTCTGTGCACGCGAGAACACCAAGAAGACGGAAAGGCACCTGTAGACTTCCTTGAGGCCCATGTTGTAGTATGCGCCGATGAGTGCTTCTCCTAGGTTGGTGGCTGAGAAGAGTGCGTGCTCGTCTTTTTCGGCGTAACCCCGCAGTTGTTGCTTTGCGATATGCTCTGAGACGGTGGCATCTGTGCCGATGCCATGCTTGTCCATCAGCGACAGCAAATCCCTCTCTGAGAGCTTACTGGGTGGTTGTGTCTGGCCTTGTGCAAGCACGAGTGAGTGAGGCACAAACTTCTCCCCCTGCAGTCACTTATCACATCGGTCAATTCTATGCCGGAACTCTCAAGAATCCAAGTCACACTTTGGTATTGCATTTTGTGACGCTATCAGGATGCTGTGCAGCAGCCGCTCATTCTGGTTTTGTGAAATGCCCAGCTCTGGTTGGATGCGATTAAGAGCGCAACCATGTGAGTCGCACGTCACCTTTATGATCAGAAAAGGTTGTTATTTTCAGCACTACCGCATCCTCTCGCGCACTGTGCAACTCCAGGGAATTGCATCGCCGATATACCTTGTTCAGTAGAAGATTTAGCAAGAAGATGCATCATATGCCTGCGCCGGTGTGCGCTCCCCGATGTCAAACATGCAAAAGGCAGCAAGCCGTGCTGGCAGCTCAGCAGAGCAATTCGTTTAAAGACGCTGTCTGAGGCATGGCCTTGTACAGGGCTATAGAGAATCAATTAGAGCAGCAGTAGAAGAGCCAAGCAAGACGCAGATGAGACCATGATCAGTGCAAACAAACGATGGGTCCAGGCCCAATATCGGTCCATGTTGAGGCAGTGGCGTATGTGTGTACATAACGTATGCAATCGGGGCATTGGACAAATGCGAATGAAAGACCTGCCCGTGACCGGACTTGTACTTACAGGGGTGGGTGCGAACCGGGCGCATCTCAGGGACAGTGGAGCCACCCCATGTGGTGTAGGGGTACACTTCCAGCCAATTCCGGGCTACCACCATCAAGCCACTGGCTGTGAATTCTTCCATTGCAATCTGCGCCCCGATGATGGTCTCAAAGCCGACCGCATCAAGCGAGCAGCACCTGCACAGGGTTCCAAACTTCCGGTCAAAACCATCCGAAGACTTATTTGGTTCAGACGTGTGTGCATTCTTACTGCTTTGATGGACGAATCGTGCAGCCTGGCACACATACAGTGGCAATTCACCTTGCAATGCGGTGAATACCGTGTCCCCAATCCTTATGTGTTACCTTAGGTAGCACCGAGCTCAAACTTATGCAAAGCAGATACGGCACTGCAACCTACTGGACCATCGTGGTATCACATCTTCCTAAGGCGGAGTGAGTCCATTGCCCGAACAGTTCCCAAGGCATCCTTGTCTAGCGCTCAATATCAGTTTCAATTGAGAGATATATGCATGAGCATATCGATGGGGTTAGGGGTTAGCACTGTTTGCACTCATCTAAGAGCTGCCAGCCCAGAGTCTACGTGTTCTATCAGCAGTTGCATGAGAGGTGACAGACAGGTTCATGAGCCTGGCTGGATCCCGGTGTGACAGGTGGGTTTGTGAGATGCCGCAGGGAGGCGTGTTGTGGGGCATGATGTCATGGCCGTGAGTCTGATCCCCAACCGCCCAGTGCAGCAGCTGACGTGAGCACGTCGATACTGCGATGTTGTCCTTGTCAATGGGACGGCAATGTTTGTGAAAGATGGGAAACTGAGTCGCATGCTGTCAACAAGCAGATCAGGGGGACGCACGCAAGGAAGCTGCGGACGATGAATTCGTAGAGCTTTCTCTCAGGCTCCGGTAGCGCCGAGGAAGGCACAAACTGAGTTGGATGGATGGGAGGGTGTGCGCCATCATTGTGACCTCCTGATGGGGGCCACCGCCACATGCTGTTGGGTGGCGATGCAATCTTCATTGCGTGCTCGCCCCACTGCCATGCCCCAGCACCAGCCGTCCTGTTCCCTTCTGCAAGCGTGGCTATCATGCCCTGCACACCAACATGACATCGTCACTACTACATCCCAAACCTCGATGGCTCTCTCGCAAATGATGCAACCACAAGGTGCACGTTTATCTCGTGATACGTTGAGAAGTATCAGCTATGGCACGGACCTGCATTGGCATTTTAGACTCTCCGAAATCCGCATTTGTTGAACGAATTAGAAGCTACTGCAATGCGGTAAGGTTGTATTGCACCATGATGGGTGGATGCGTGCGCTTGCGAGCGAAACGAAGCAACAGAGGATGGTAGTCTCCGTCTAATTCTTGCTCTCATCTGTGCGATGTGACGATGGTTGGGTGCTTTCAACCTGTGCCGATTATTTCTTGCGTATCTATGTGATGTAAAGATGATGAAAGGCGCTGACGTGCAATGAGCTGAATCACTTCGAATGTGCTGTCTTGGTGACTTTTTCCTGCCATCTCCTATGCGATGTAATGATGAAAGGTGCTTGCGCGTTGAGGGCGTCATGGCAGCAGGTGCTCTTGAGCCGGGCCTGATGCAAGGACTGAGCATGAATCGGGAAGAGAACGACGAGAGCTTAACATGATGTCTTGCGCTCTATCAAACTCGTCAGTCTCGGTGCGCGGGTAGCTGATGAAACCTTTGGCGTAGAGAGCCTCGGCATGAGCCATGATCT
The DNA here is from genome assembly GCF_984573655.1 of Nuphar pumila. Classification (NCBI taxonomy): domain Eukaryota; kingdom Viridiplantae; phylum Streptophyta; class Magnoliopsida; order Nymphaeales; family Nymphaeaceae; genus Nuphar; species Nuphar pumila. Next base: position 25,567 of record NW_028323454.1, on the reverse strand, counting down.
GGTCGCCGCTCATTCGCAGAATGCCGGTGCCTTTCTTCTGCATCTCCAGCGTGGACAGCGGGCTGGGTGCATAGCGCTTCTTCTCTCTGCCTTCCGCTTTGGTCACTGTGGCCTCCCCTTCATCCACACACATGCTGTACAGCACAGTCGCGACGCTGTGGTCGTAGACGCGGTTCCGGGCCCATGTGAACGCACACTGCGAGTTGCCGTGCTTGCATGTCATCTGTATGTGCCAGAATGTCTCCGGCACGTGTGCTTTTATCAACCTGCAGTTGGATCGCCACGATTTGTGGGAATGCCTTTAGTATAAGTTGGATTGCGTTATGTAGTAGATTGGACTGCCTTCAACAAGTGGATCGCCTTCACCTCCTCAGCTGTGATTGGCGTGGCGTATACCACCAGCTAGTACTGTTTGAGAGTGCTGGTGTGGGTACGACGATAACTGACATGGAGCTCTTGATCTGGAATCCATCCTAATCATGGGACTGGCATGATTTTGACACACCCTACACCCAACAGTGTGCATGTTGTGTGCAGGGTTTTGGTCAACTGGGCATTGGTCTACTTATACCCTTCCTGTACCTGCACTGAAAATGCCGTAGGGCTCTCAGATAACCTGCCTAGCTGCCCTGACGGCGCACGTCTCGGGCGCGATGTCTTTTGCCGTGCACCAAAGCGGTGCTTGAAGTAACTACTCTCCACGAGGATGACAGAAAAACGCACATCAAGGCGCACATGAGCTCAATAGTCTGCCTTCTCTGCAGAGCAAAGTGCAAGTGTTCGCGTCTCGAGAAGCTAATTTGGTCATGCTGGCAATGCCTGCTTGTGAATCATAGATCAGTTGATCTACAACATGGATGTTGAAAGCAGCATCATTCAGGGCCGGAACCCCCGCCCTCACCTGACAATGGATGCAGACAGCAGCAAGTCATGTGAAACTGCTTACCACTGGCGCATGACAATCAGCCCGAGCGTCGGATACTGGCAAGAGCCATAGCTGATGATCATGTGCTCGACTTCATTTCCATTCTTGTCCCGCTGGATGCAGCCCCCCGCCCTCCAGTCGAAGGTGTTCTGCAACAGGAGTGTCTGAAACCGTGTAAATGCTGCACCTGATCGGAGATCCATGACGGAACGGCAGTCTACTGCGTCAGCCTCATGTTTGTTGGGCGCTACCAGGGTCTGCATGGCGCGCTGCAGCTCTGATGCCACAAGTGCGGAGAACCGTGCCCGCTTCACCACCAGGTTTGCTTTCACGCTCCTGCAGATGTCGATGACCTGCAGCACGGCTCCTCTTTACCTTCTGTGCAATAGCAAACGCCCGCTGTATCTGGGTTGGATTTGAGGACCAGCTCAAGTGCCTGTGGTGATTCTGGCCGTGTGGACAGGTGATGTCTACCGGAGTCTCACCTCGAAAGCAATGGCTTCGCCTTCCCGGTCGCAATCTAACCACAGCACCAGCATTTCTGCATTGCTGGCCTTCTCCCGTAAATTGGCTGCCACATCCATGCTCCCCTGCAGAGCCAACAGCAATTCTCATTGCGCGGAAACACGTGATGCGACAGGAAGTACTGCATAGATTGACAGACAGCGACGTACCGACGAAACGCGCTTGACGATGTCCACTTCGAAGAGCTGCTTGATGGGTACATTTTGCCAGGACTTGCACGAGTCCGGAAATGCGTGCTCCATGACATGCCCCCGTACAGCCGTGAAGATGATGCTCCAAGTATCACCATTCTGAGCTTGGTATGTCCAAGGGTAATTGCATACACCGTTAAACCTGCAGCCTTGGAACATGTTGCTATCAGAAAATACGAAGGTGCCGGGGGAGACCACGATAACGCACGAGACGTACGCCTGATTCGCCGGAAGAGCCCCGTTCAATGCTTTCGTTACTTCCCTTGCGATCATGGGCTTCTCGGCCACACACAGAACTCGCCAGGCGCGAGGCATGGGCTCCTTGAACTGGGCTGGGACCCACAATACAAGCTACATCACGCACCAATCAAAAGGACAAAGTTGTGTTCAAGCCCATGTGACATGCTATCAAGCCTGTGTTGACGAGCTCACGATTGATCGCACAGTATGAAGTGCCTAATGCAAATTTGAAACAGTGAGCCACACAATTGGCAAATGCAATGGTAGTTGAAGCCGCGGCATGCGTCATCACCCCATAAGTAGGCGTGATGGACGATACCCATCAAATTGGAACTGGACGACACACAGAAGTTGACATACTGGATTGGAGTGGAATTCTCAGGGGGCACTATCGGCAGATAGTAGCACTCACAGAACAATTCTATCGAACACCACAGAGAAGCCTTCCCACTCGAAACATAAGACCAAAACAGAAGACGAATAGGGATGAGCGCAAACTTTTTCAGTTCGGTAGACGAGAGAGTGGAATGTCCTTCTTTGGGGAGGCAGGTGATACTCACCAGGTGAGTCATGTCGGAATCGAGTCAAATGAAACTGTCGATAGTCGCTTCCAGTTGCGGCGTATTCTGGTCTGAAAGCAAATCGTTACATGCATCCCTCCAACCAATGATCTCTCAGAGTTATGTTCTGGAATAATCCATTCTGACGTTGGCGTGTAGTCCCTTTTTGTGGTTGTCTGCCAGCGGCCGAAACCTGTGTGCACAGGTGGCGATCTGTTTATAGGCGCGACTGTTCTGGACAAATTGCTCCTTGCGCAAGCTCCATGCTGCGTAAGATACGTCGAAAACCCCGCGTCGATCCAGTGCGCAGCCAGCGATTTCGTCGCGCTTCTGCAAGCTAACCAGCAACCCCACGTGGTTGGTTGTGCAGTCTTCCGAAAGACTAGCCAAGGACAGTGTTTTGCACAATACGGAGTACCATCCCGCACAATCTTGTGTTCAATGTGCGCTCCCATCGCCACACGTCAACAGCTTCAGCTATTGCAGGTCTTGTTGCTGCATCGTGTGCATGGGTACTGCTTTGCACATCCGTGTGGACCTTGTTAGCATATTAAAAAATGAATCTTAACTTGTCTTTAACGTTGTGTTTCAGGATCTCGGAGGAATCGCAGGCAAGCGTCAGAAAGCGTTGCCAAGGCGAAGTTGAAGTTGCTGCTTTCGTAGCTTGCACACAATTCCGTCCACGATGGATTGGCTTGGTATATTGGCATTACATACGTTAAATATGAAAGATCTGCTGTTGTACGACTGCGGTCGACGGTTACAACGCCGTTCGATGACCTGATGCTGAGGCGACAGATTTGGATGAGCTCAACCGCGCTTGCAGTGCATGGACTGACCATATAGCAATGTCAAGCAAGATACATCCACAGGTCTTAAGTACTATCGCTTGGTCCGTACTGAAACGATGCACGAGCTTGGTTCGATACGTCATGCGCTCGATTCATCAACCCGGGTCTTGGTCTCGGACTCGTCAGTGCGAGTACTGAGATTCGGCAGCTATGGTTTTTTGGGTTGAGCAAGGATCGTGCTCTCACACACGAGGGACATTAGATTGTGGTGCCTATGATTACGTCAAGCTTTCTCACAATGTTTGTCCGTGTCCTGTTGCTCGTATTCATTGCTACTTGCCTTGCGTCCGCATCCAGCATATCGTACAGACTCCATGCAACACAGTTACTTGTTTTTATTATGCCTCACATTGTCTGCCGTCGAAGGCAGTGCTTCCGTGTTAGGTAGTGTCACGCGTTGACAGGGTGCCTGTGTTGCAGCTCCAGCACTGAGTGACAGCTTCAAAGAATGGGAGCTTATCTTAGCAAGCCTGTGACCGAAAAGGTAAGCAATCATGTTTCATGGTTTGAATTGTGTGGGCATGTTTTGGAAGTCCTCACAGACTGTAATCTGTGAGAGACATGATTTGTCCTTGCTGATGGCGATGCTGAACTGGGACACGGAAGCGACCACTTCTTACAATAACTCTTGGCGTGCAATATGGTAACACAAGTTACATCCATCAGGAATTCCTCCTCTCCTTGCATCAGAAGCAGAGCCATTGGTGGAAACAATACACTTGAATGATCAGTGCTACAGCTTGATGTAAATATGGAAGAGGGGCTGGTTGATCGTTGCAATCACCTAAATTAAGGGGGTGCCCATATTTGTTAGACGCTGCAGATGTCTGGCATGCAGTTATTGCAGTTGGTCTGCTGCATTGTGCATCGCCCCTCTTTGGTGCGGCCACGGCGTCTGGTCTGGTTTTGCCATAAACCAATAGTTTTTCTTGGTATGTTCACGCATGCTAGTTTTTAATGTCAATTTAAGTTTAATGTGCTTGCAGGTCACCGAAAATGGCGAAAATGCAGTGTTCAAGTACGGTGTTTCGACGATGCAAGGCTGGAGAACATCCATGGTACGACGCTTCACGTGCCTCCGGTTCCCACTTGCCCCTTTGAGTGTTACAGTATGACTTGCATAGTGCAAGGCAGGTTTTTAGAGTCATGTAGAGTTTGGCTGCTTTCTCAGCTCCCGACCCAAGGAGGACTGCCGATGGAAGTATCTGGCTGAATTTATTGGGTGCAGTGTCTCGTGCACATGCAGGCATGCAAGTGTAGTGCATCATACGTAAATCTGCTTTTCCCTCTTGCTGATTGGCAAATGCAACTGTCATTGTTGTGATGGCAAGAACTCTGTACGGTGTGCAGGAAGATGCGCATGTAATCAAATTGGAGTTGGCAGGTCAGCCTGGAGCTGCTTTCTTTGGGGTGTACGATGGCCATGGCGGTGCGGAGGTCGCGCGCTACTGCTCGTTGCACATGCCAGACGAGTTTGTCAAGTGCTCAAACTTTAAGGAGGGCCACATTTTGGAGGCCCTTAAGCAAACATACCTTGGTGTGGACGACCTCCTGCGGGACCGGCGTAACATGGCCGAGCTCAAAACCCTGAAAGAGATGAAAGACGACCCCAATGCGGATTACGGCGTGGGTGTCAGTGGGTTGCCGTTGTCGATACAGCAGGCGATTCAGGGGCATCGCCAGCAGCAGAATGACGACAGTGCGTCCCTGCCGGTGTTTTTTCTTGCAGTCCTGTTTGCCATCGTTGATCTTCGAGCACACGTGTTGTCATGTGTGCGCAGATCAAGAATGTTCCACCCGCCACCTGGACGTTGCCCACTCTCTCTTCTGGACGATTTGGTGGTTCAGGCAATTCTGGCTGGTAGGGCGATGCGCAAGTCACAGCAAGACATGGCTAACCGGCTGGTTAATTTCCTGGCAGTTCTTGCCATGTCATTGACGTTCTTGTCGTGAGTCAATGAAGGCTCTCTTGTTTGCGCATACGATCGTCACTTTTGACGTATGTCAAGTGGGTATTTTGAAGGGCACTATGTGTGATTGCGCATGCATCCACGCGACCTGTCCTCAACCTCTGTCAGTGCCGAAGCTTTACGGTGTCCTGGATTGTGATGCATGTGACATGGCTAACCACGCGGCGTGCACCGCAGCGGTCATGCAGTCGTGCCCATGCATCATGATCTTTGGGTCGACCTGACCGCGTTGCGACATCGTAGGGGTTGATCAGTGTCGCAATGCAGACGGGGACGAAGTTGGGGAGGCTTCGCCTGGGGGTGACTGTGCCCTCCGGGACGGTAGTGATGCCAATGATGATGACAGCAAAACCGTCGAGACTCTGTTCCTTCCGGGAGTTGGCCACATCAGTATTGTGCGCGAGCACAATGGCAAGCGCAAGAGAGGTGCAAACAAAAACGACCTTTCGCCCGATGCCACGACATTGGATGAGTCGCAGGGCGATGACAGTGTTCCTGACAGCTCTGGTGCGCGTGCAGCTTCACACCGATGATTGCGTGTGTGGTTGTGGTGACGACTACACAGGGCCAGGTTGCGAGATAAGTCGCGAACGTGTCGCGCACAAGTGCGGTGGTTGAGTCCGCCACATCGGCGTGCCACCGCCTCTCACAATCAATCGATCGATCGGACGTGCGCTTGGTGCGAAATGGCGTCCCATCTTCAGGTAGGGCTGGGGTGACCCCGGTCAAGGCCGCCCAGGAACGTAGCTAACATGAGGGAGGAGGCGTGAGGGCATATGCGGGTAGTGTCGCCGTTGTGCCAACTCAGTAGTGGCAAGGTGGACGGCTGAGTGAATGAGGTGATGTTGCGTGCAGATGGCGCGGCATACTCTGGGCCATCCGCTGGGTGCACTGCAGTGGTGGCTGTTGTATTGGGGAACAAGCTGTATGTGGCCAACGCTGGTGATAGCCGATGTGTGCTGTGTCGTGGCAAGTCAACCATCTCGCTGACTCATGACCACAAGCCAACCGACCCTGAAGAGGAGAGCCGCATTCGCGCCGCAGGCGGCTATATCGCTGAGGGCCGTATTAACGGCAGCCTCAACTTGTCCCGAGCGATTGGTGACTTTGACTACAAGCAAACAAAGGAGAAGCCGGCAGAAGAGCAGATCGTGACGGCAAACCCCGAAATCAGGGAAATTGAGCTCACGAAGGAAGACAGGTTCCTGATCCTGGCGTGCGACGGCATCTGGGACATCCTCACAAACGAAGAAGCTGTTGCGTTTGTGGACGAGAAGCTTGCCGAGGGCCACAGCCCTAAGGCGATCTGCGAGATGGTGTGTGACCGTTGCCTGGCCACGACCACGGAGGGCATGGGCAAGGGCTGCGATAATATGAGTGTTCTGATCGTATTGTTGAAGAGTCCTGGCTCGTGAGACATTGAGCCATTGCGCAGTGGGGACAGAGTGATGTCTGTGCCTTACAGTGGCGAGGGTAGCTCACTGCTGTTCCACAATGCCTGTGATTGAGGATACGCATTGTACTAGATTTGCGTATGACCTTGGTGATTTTCATAGAATCTGGGGGCATCTCTCGCAGGCAATGCTTACAACCTGGATGTTTGCTGGTTTGGTGATCAGGCCTGCTTGTGCAGGCTTGTTTTGGATGCAACAGTGTACAAACTTGTTGTCATGTGACCGCTTTTGATTAATGGCCCTGACGGCTATGGTAGATGGATGCTGCCTGGAATGTCTGCCCAATACTCGATATAGTTTGCATGCACTTTTGGCACGACTAAAGTCATTTAGCCTGCTTGCCGTGAAATAGGTGATGTCCCTGTTCTGGTATGCGGCCGGTTTGCTTGGCAAGTAATACTAAAAGGCATTGTAATGGCACCACATATGCTGGGCACACCATTTTGGAGCTTTGGCAACGATTACCAAAGCAGTCGTCGACATCTCCCCTCTGAACTTCGAAAACGGATGATGCAAACCTTGCTTCGTAGACCATGCATGACAAGGGCGCCAAAGCTGATGATGTATGCTGGACGCGAACGATGCACATAATTTTAAATTTATGTGACATAAAGTGAAGATAAGTGCCACTGCAACCACGTGATTTCTGTGCACGTGCTGTGAGTGTCAATCTGATCGCTTCCCAAAGAGCCGGAATACTCTGCCCACAAATGCCTTGTAATGATGTGGGACAAGTATCAGATACGTAACACCTGAACATGGGGGTGGTGATTGCTCATAAGCAGAGCCCATAAGTATGCGCCATGTGTTGGCATGTGTTACAAGCGACAGGGCTGGCAAAACATGAAAAAAAAACACTGAAAACAATGTCACAAACTAAGACAAAACACACAAGAAAACCAGCAACCTAAGCCACGCCGGGATCTTCCTGCGGTGCATCACACCCTGCATGGAAGTCCGAGCCGACGTTCACGGCGATACGAGAGAGGGACTTGTAGTACATGTGCGCGTTGCCCTTGCATAAAGCACAGCTAAGCTCCCGACAGACGCCACGTACGAAGGCAGCCTTGGACACCCGGTTCCCCCCCCCTGCCGCCAAGTCGCCAAGCTCCGAAAGGAAACGCGAGGCGGCGGAGCCCATGCGGCCAAACGACTCCACGGCGAGTGGGATGAAGTCGTACGCGGAGCCCTCCCCAAACTCCTCGAAGGCTCGTTGCTTCCGCAGCTCCGCCTTCGCTGCCGCGGATCCGGCAACCTCTGCGGCATCGCGAACAAACGACGCGGCCACCAGGTGCGTAACAACGCAGTCCATGACGCAGACGCGGCCGTCAGGCCAGACAGTCAAAATATATCCGCGACGAAGACCAGCAGCCCCCTGCGCCCCCGCAGCTGCAAGGCTGCTGTATTGCAGTTCCACGCTAGACGCGCAGCCCGCACGGTGGATGGCATGGCGCCAGGCCGAAACCCAGTAGTTATGCGCATCGATGCCTCACCTGCATTGCGGTTGCACGAGCGAGCGTGGTCCGGCGTCGTGGAGTCGCCGGCGGTGCAGTGGCAAGGCGGAACATCCACCGCCGTTGTCAGCCCTAGACCGAGCAGGTGACGCCCCGCTGCAAAGAATTATCCATTGCTAAGGCGCAAAGTGGGCGCGGTGGGCAGCGCAGTTAGCCATGCAGATGCAGGTCCACAGGACGCACTGCGGATACGCGCCGCCGCGCGCCGACCGTCTGCGGTGGTAGTGTCGCAAGCTTCGAGGAAGGCCGCGCCCAAGCGATCGCCAACGAGGCGTGACACGGACTTCTGAACCCCGGGCAGCTCCGCTTCAACAAACTCGGTTGGCAGGTCACGCGTGCTCTGGTCCCATTTGCATGCCTCGGATGCATCATCAAAGACACGTTGCCAAGCGGTCAACAACCGGCCTTGTCACACTCGAGAAAGGCTTGCATGCATCCGGGCCTTCATAACCGCTTGCGCTTTGAAGGCCCCTGCCACTAGCGCCGCGTCTGCGACAAGCGACGTTGCGTCGCGCAGCCCAAATCCGCCGTGCCGCAAGGGGAGTTTGAGCTGTTGAATCGCACTCACCGATCGCGCTCCAGTTACAGGCACCTGAAAAAGCGCAACAGCGGCCGTTGTAGTGGCTTCCTCCACTCGCGCAACGCTGTGTTGCAGGGAGCCCCACGGCACCGTGCGCATGAGGTGCGCCATGCGAAGGGACAGGGAGGATCGGAGCAAGGCAAAGTGTGCCTGAAGACTGACCGGCAAGGCCCTGAGTTTGTGAATCTGTGCGATAACGGAGTCCGCGCGGGCGTCCAGGGTCGCTGCCTCGTACCTGTCCGTGCCGATCGGCGTGCCGCATACCGTGATTCCCCCCGGGCAATGCATGATGCCCAGGTCTGCCGCCAGCGCCGCAATTGCCGGCGAGGGGCCCGCGGTGAGCGCACACTTGAGCGGCTGCACGCGCAAGCCAACGCTCGCAACCCCTTGCGCCCCTGTGAGCGCGAGAAACGCGGCACGCAGCGCGTCCACTTTGCCAACCAGGCTGATGTCGTCGGCGATCGCCATTGTGGCAACGGTGGGCGCCGCTGCTGAGGTGCGCTCCAGGATCTGTTGCAACACAAGGGCAAAGAGCAGCATGGCCAATGTGTCGCCTTGGCGCACCCCCATGCATGACTGAATCGGAGGAGTGCCCGCCTGCGCTCCAATAACATGCAGGATCGTAGGGGCGCCGTACGACCACCGAACATACGCCAACAACGAGGGCATGTGTTTCGTACCGCCTTACCGACCGGTCCACTGTATTGAAGGCGTTTGCCATGTCAACGGTCAGTAATGCCGCCTCGGAGTCAGACGCTAGCGCTGAGCGGACGGCGTGTGCAAGGGCCTCTACTCCTCCAGAAACGCCCACCGCGAGCTGGAGAGGCGCAAGGGAACGACCAAGTTTCTCGCACGCGGTCATTGCGCATAAGCCTGCGAGGCGGTATAGCACCTCCCCTATCGCAATGGGCCTTGCCCCACCGTCGGGCTTTTGCAAGCCCACGAGGGACGAGTCTAGCAGCGACGGATGGCGCGGGAGTTTGCCCGCAAGCATGTGGTTGATGAATTTTAGGGTGGCATTGAAGGCCTCGGATGAGCCTTTCACCGCAGCTAGCACGTGCTCGTACGTCATGCCGGTGGGCCCACCTGCCGAGCCGCGTTTGGCCTCGAGTCGCTCTAGAGCGCGCTTGAAAGTGTCCTCGTCAACGCGAAGCGGCGGAGTGTTGTCCTCCAGCGGGGCCGGGGGCTCAGCGAATGGATGTTTCTCGCGCAGGGCCGCGATGACCTCAGGCGGACGGGTATCAGCCAGGGGCGCTGACGCCAGCATGCGTGCGGCGCGTGTCACACTGCCGAGTGCGAGCATGCGTTCCATACGCAACGCCATGATTTGTTCGGCTGACAGCTTGCGGCGCCGAACACGCGGGATAGCCACCTCTCGCTCATCCGTGACCTCGTCATCGTCCTCGTCCTCAAGGGCTTCGCCCGCCTGTATGCGTGCCATGCGGGCCAGTGCGCGCCGATTGCGCCCGTGTGACCCGCGGCTGTCCGCCAGCGCACGTCGCGTAAGGTCCGCGAGGACATCCAAAGCAGCGCAGACCTCCACGGACGAGCGGGAGTCGTCAGCGCGCTCGACATTGTCGTTGACGTTCCTGACTGCGCACGCAAAGGTGCGGCTCCACTGCGTGCGGACGGCCGTCGGCACTGTTTGCGGAATTATGATACGCGCGGTAGGGCGGCGGGCTGGCGTTTGGTGGTTGACGGCGCGCAAGGCGCCTGTGCGTGAGCGTGCGGCCGGTGTGCTCGGCGGTCGGCCACGTCCGCGCGTCAATGGCGCTGGTGACGCGCGGCGCTGTTGCTGCCTGACGGACGTTCCAGCACTGGGGCCGGCAGCAATTGGCGTGGGCAGCGCATTGATCGGCATCGGCGTGGGCGGCGGCGGGGGGGCGGCCCGCGGCATTCGAGCCGGGGCTGGCACAGTCGGGAGTTGCGAAGGCATGACGGCGGCAGCTGGATGCGCATTGAATGCGGAGCGAGCGGTGCTCGGTGCCGAAGGGGCTGAGGGGGCCTGGGCGCGGCGCTGCAGTGGCATCGGCAGGGCGCTTCGGGGCTCACCGCTGACATGGGGGACGGGCGCAGTCGGCGGCAGCGGAGTGGGCTCAAGCAGCGGCGGAGAGCGGCGTGGAACATCGTTACCAACACCTTGCCGATGCGGCAGTGCACGAGGGCGCAGGTAGGGGCCCCGCGGCAGCACTGGCGGCTCGACACGGGTGGGAGCCGCATCGCAAGCTTGCCGCTGCAACCGAGCCAACAAAGCAGCCGCATGCGGTGTAGACGCGGCTTGGCATGTCGGCCACGCTGACAAATCGTCGCTCGGCAAGCAGGGGGGACTATGTCTCGTCCCTGGGCTACCAGGCAACTGTGCAGGCTGCTCGTGCCGCCATGAGATAGACGCGCCTTCACCGCGCGCGACAACAGTAATTGCTGGAGCGCAGGCGCGCGACAGCGCTCGAGCGGCAGTGACAAGTGCCTCGCAGCGCTGGCTTTCTTGCGGTAAGAAAGCAGCGACATTGCGTGCCAGGCTGCGTGTGGCGTAAACATCTGCCAGACACACCCGTTTGCATGCCGGCAAAGGGTTGCTGGGCGGACCTTGTGGCCCATGTTTGCGGGCAAGCGCAATGTCTGTTGGCCGCGGATGGGGTGGCGGCGGAGGCAGGGCCTCTGCGCGGCCCGAGGCGTTTGCGAGCTTTGTGTTGGAGAGGCGCACGCGGGGGTGACGTGCGGCGGTGAGGGGGGCAAGACCCCATCCTGCGGAGGAATCACGGACGATACCTCGGCCGAGGGCACATTGGGACATTGAGTCGGGGAGGCGCGAGCCGGGGTCTCCGACGCTGGCGGAGCTGACAGCGACGTGTCACGCACGACCATATCCCCAGCCGGCACGAGGCTGGATTGATGGTGCGCCCGGAGGTGATCCAGCAGGTGCGTCTGCACATAGAAACTGGCCGAGCAGTGGCGCTCAGGACAGACAAAAAGGGGCGCCGGTGTACCCCACTCCGCTGGCAGTCCGTCACTCATGCTGTGCTACCACGCACCTGCACAAAAGGCAGAGACAGCACAGGGAAACTCAACTGTTGGCATGTACATCTATTGGGTACGCCTGAGTTGCAATGAAAATGTATTCGGTACATGGTTTTCATGTTTATCTGCTGCAAGATTGGCGTGCACACAAATATGGTTGATGGATGTTAAAAGAATCATCATTACATCGCATATATAATGGCAGGAAATAGGCAACAACAGATGTGAAAAGAATAATCATCATCAAGCGCAGCATCCCGTCAAGCTTTCCAATCTCATAAGACTTCAGATCACGATAATTCAGATATCTCAGCTCTTGAAAAAATAAATGATCCTCCACCTGTCTGGGACCGACCAATGAGCATATCGTCATCCAGGTAACTGAGCATGTAGTGTCCTTGTGCTCCTTCGCCACTCGAGCGCTCTCGCAATTGCGAGGGTGTCAAAAGAGGGATCTTCAAATTGAACTGCATGCATACCCTTATGTTGACACACCCAAAAGTCAACCAACATGCAGTGGCGGTCGTCACACTCAGTGGTCCTGTGGATGCCATACCGTGACAATACCAACAAACAGGCGAACTTTGTGGGAGCGTAACATCATATTCGATATGTTGTCTATGAACATGCTTAGAAGTTTAACATATTTTCTCTATGTAAACTTGGCGGCGAGTCCAAACGCGTGACCATGACCTTCCGTTTGTTGGTGTTGTTACGGTACTGTCAAAGAAAGACAACTGACCTCCATAACTGCACTTCTCCTGCGATGGATTGCTCGCCACAGAACACCTCAAACTGACGTAAAAAACGGAGAAGTCACCCTGGGCCGTTTAACAAGCAACCTCGCTTTGACCTCACACAGGCGTGGATCTTTCGTTCACCCCAATATCCATGGTCTCCCGCAAGTCGGAGCGCTCCTCTCTACCATTCCCGCATTGATGAACAAAGCATCCATTGCAACACAGCGTATGCCTTATGGATATGCCTACAAAGTAGCATACGATAGAGCTGCATTCTGCTCACATACCAGGTACGTCAGGACAGAATACTGTACCATGTAGCCTCCCAATGTGCAGGACACACGTACCATATGGAGCAGAGGTGTGGCTGTTGTGGTGAAATCAAGCCAATCCTGGCTTCAGACAGACGCCGGATGGTGGGCCTCCTGGGAATGCTGGGTGGGAGGATGTGAAAGGCACAAAACTGGGAGGAATTCAAGGAGACAGCCTTGAGGTTGTACGGACTAAAGAGTATGATAACCGCAATAACTGGACGGACTAAGCTATCATGGCAGTGTGTAGCTACGCCTGATGATGACTTTGGGCTGTTTCGTAACACATGGACATACCTAGGAACACTGATTATGTGGAGAATTGACTGATGACAAGGTGGATTATCTGAATCGGACTCCGTAGACTCACCTCCTTGATGCCCAGCAATATGCTTTGCTGCAAACTACCTCGGGGCAGCATGGCAGGCGCGACAAACGCCTCGAGGGCGTCGGTGATCTTGGGCTGGCCGATGATAGCCTCCTTGAAGCTCAGAACAATTGTCCGGGGCCCGGACGGCAAGTAGGACGCATTCACGATGAACGTTAGCCCGTCACCGCTCTGCAAGAGCACTCCGTCTCCCACTTTGATGATATTTTGGACGACGCCTTCCTCGAGCGACGTGAACCGCTGGTAGATCGAGCCAACCTGGAACGAATTGGGAAACGGCAGCGGGGAATTCCCATCTTGGAACAGCATTAGAGGCACCTGCAGCAGATTCAAGAAGTCGGGTTTGGCGGCAAGGAAACGGCTTGAAGAGTTCTTCCACTGTTGATCTGCAGCCTGTAGATGTGGCGACTCCAACGTGTCATACATCGAATATCTAAGAGATAGATGCGGCGGCGCTGTTTTTCACAAGTTGGGATGAGCTCAAAATGATTCATCCATATTCGTAATATGGATGAGTGAGACGCCGGATCATTCGTCATACTGCCACTCCATGGCATCTTGTCGCCGTCCCAAGTGGCTGTGTTGTTTACATCACACTACAGAGTGCTTTGATGCGCGGCAGTTTTTAGCGCACTGTGTGACGTTGACCTGTTGGCGCGATACGCTGTTCCGAGCCAAAGCGGTGTTCCTCCGTGAAGGGCTCGACCATTGAAGTTTGTCCTGATGCTGGCTGGTGTCAGCCGCCTGGCAGGCGCCAATGGTATTTTACATCATGGACATTAGCAGCTCCAACAATACTTGGAAACCATGGTGTTCTTTCTGGGAAACATATCAATCATCGAATTGTAATGTCTTGTGCATCCTCGACAGGCGCGTCAACAATTTTAACATCTAGGTTCGGAAACATCCCCACCGACGGCTAGAATAATTTCATCGGTGTCCATAGCCCTGAAAGACACAATGGCTACAAGCACACTCTCGCCCCATCGATTGCAGACCATTATTCTCTCACAGCAATACAAATAGAGAGATGGAAGGCACAGCCTTCGACGGGCCAATGCAGGTGCGAGCTCGTAACTTGAATAGTGCATGCCATGTCCCCCGTGAGCAAGCACAGTCCTAAATTGCTTACCCAATATGCCCCATCATGTGAAACTCATGATATCTTCTGCCAAAAAAAATCCATCTGAAAGTTAATTCTTACCACGTCAGCTGCTGTGGTGTAAAGGAGCTTCCACAAGCCCACAAGCTTGTCATAGTCAATCTCAGATCCAAACTTTTCGAGGGCCACTTGTGCTTCCTCGACTTCGCCCCTCCGTTGCTTCAGTTGTTGATTGAAACGAGTACTTGATGGATTGCCTAGTGAAATAGCACGTAATAGATCCTTCTTTGCGGAAGCTACGTCATCTGCATGCACTCCCAACCACACGTGTCAGAGCACAAAATACACGGGACGCTTGCTTGTAGCCGTCATTGTTTACCGCATGTCCAACCAAAATGGTGACAGAGTACTCAAAGACATCCGTGATGTCATCCTTCCAGCTCCTCCATTCAATGTGTCCTGCCACCCTATACACTCTGACGTCTCCACGAGCAGAAAGATTCAGATAATATTCTGTTACAAGACGCAAAAATATGCCATTCTCGTGTTTCGGGGTAAAACGAGGAAGCCTTTACGGGCTTTCAATCACCAGCGGTGTTTGACCTCACATTGCTGTTCTGCACCTCACTGCGTGTTCATGACACCAATGCTCACACAGAGTGCGGTTTGCGCGCAGACATATACATTGTCGTAACGAGGTGAATCGTGCACGCGTACTGTGCAGGCAGAGAGGCCATTCGAAAATCCGTACCAAACCCTGACGTTGAGGCAACGGACGAGTCCTCCACTGCATGACAAATTGTTACAATTCCACGCACGAGTGCGAGGGAGGATTTATGCAAAGTACGAAGACAGTTCTGAGCCCTGGCAGTGTTGGCAACTCGTGGCACAAGCATCGCAAGTATGGTTTGCAGAAGTCGTGGCTTGAGTGAACACTCTTGTAAACGACTATGTCGGTATCCAAAATATATCATATGTACTAACGGTTTCCAAGATTCTCTTCCTCGTGTCGGGAAATCGTTTGACAAGCATGGCGCAGCACTGAGCTATCGGAGTCTGAGTCATTGCGTTGCCGCAAGTTCCCATGGCCACGGGTCATGCTCATAGTCATGCCGAGCGAGGCTATCAACAACTTCTGCAGAGAGACGAGACGTTCAAGCGTTTGGGAATTCAGGCGGCAATTCTCATCTGCACAGCTGCGGGTGCTATAGCATGCCTCTACATCGCCAAGTATCCAGCCAGCATGTGAGCATTGATCACCCGTTCCGTGCCATTTGAGCCAATGTATTTGGAACTCAGACTAACAAAACCTTCTTTCGGGCCGTGCTCTGGAGGAATGGTTGGTTATATGGTCTATCATAACCTGGAACTCTTCTGCTGAAAGGTCCGTTACCAACCAGTAGAAAACGTGCCAGTTAGTAATGTTGTTGAATTTAACGTTGAATTGCCAGAGAACGTGCTGTCACGACGCGTTCTGTCGTTACTGCAGGCACCCGGGGCCCTAGAGAGCTGCAACAGGATGGCGCCCTTCAGCCTTGAGGAGGACAACAAGCGACTCGTGTTCCAAGAACTGCAGCCCGTCTTCTCCGAAATCCTGATGGCAGCGGAGAATGTGAATCGCATCACTCAGCTACTCAAGCAGGCTCACACTTTGCTGTCCAGTGACATCATGGTCAGGGCACATCTCAACACCTGTCTCGACTACGTGCTCTTCCCTTTTCTCTTCATGCTCGACTCAATCGCCCAGCTGCGCTCGCAGCAGCAGACCTCAGAGAACAGCCCGCCAATAGCAGTCCCTGCAATGAAGTCGAGCATAGCTGCAGAGCGCGCGATGGAGTGTATTGCGGCTATTTTGTCTCTGAGCCCGGTCACTGAGGAACCACAGCTCATGGGTCTCATCAGCCGCTTTGCAGCGCTGGTGAACATGCGTGCGGAGGCGTGCGGAGAAGACCTGATGCTGTGCGTGCTGCGCGCTTTGAGAAGCTTTCTAGCGACCAGCGGGCCGGTGGTGCAGGGCCTCTTTCCTCGTGCTGTCGATGTGGACAAGCAGCTGACAATCGCTCTGGGGTACATGTTACATGGCCTTCTGCATGTTGCTCAGGTTGAAATGGACCGTGGTGCTGAGGGTGTGCTTCGCGCTCGATTCTGCTGTCAGTTCGTGTAAAGCAGTGTGTTGTTCATCATTCTACTGAGCGCTGTTCTTCTGAATAGGCAGAACAGCAGCACCAGAAGACGAGAAAAGAGTTTGGATTCGGTTTCTCGAGGTGGAAAGTTGTCGTACGCGCGAGCATTGCTCGCTGTGCTTGCTCAATCTCCCAGATATTGCAGAAGTGTTGCCGCCGTTTTTTCTTGTGAATGGAGTCCAATGGGGGTATTTCCCCGGTCCACCGATGCGCGTGCATGTCATAAAAATGCTTGTGCTGGTGGGAGGACTGTGCCACATTGGTAAGGACACAACACACCCTGCTTGCACTACAAAACGATGCAACAGCTCATACGTCTAACCAACCTTCAACAATACCAACAGATGGTCAAGTTTATTGGAAGCGTGACATCCTTCATGAGCATTTTGCTTGTACGTATACCTGCAAATCTACCTATTCCCTCCATCTAACCTTGGCAATGAACTCAAAGGTGTGACCATGGCTTCCCAAGTATTGGTATTGTTACAGGAATGTGCGCTGTGCAGAGTTTTAATGCCATGTCTCCGTTCCCCTCAGCTATGCATTGCCAGAACCAAAACGGAGTGGGCCGTCTCCGGAGCGCCTTGTGCTGATGATCACGTCGCTGAGCTGCATGCGATGCTCACGCAGGTTCAAAAGCCCTTCAGAGCGACGCTCTGAGCACAATTACTTGTGTGCTGGATGCCGTCAAAGACGTCGCCACACTGGCCTTCTTCCTGCCTGGCATGGTATCCAAGTGCTGTGTCCAGCTGCAAGCATCACTGAAGGCCAACGACCGCAGCACCGTCATCGTTGCGGCATTGCAGCTCTTGAGGAGCGCGTTGCTGATGGTGCTGGCGGATGATGTCATCCCTGCTGAGGCCCTTGGCAAGGCTTCCGACGAGTCTGCCGTGCACAGTGCTCACGATGTGCTGCTTGCCCTGCAGAACTTGGATCTGTCCACAGTTGCTGCTGGAACAGGTCATGATGAGCGATCTGAGGCAGCCCCCGCCTCCCTGACAAGTTCATCTGCAGCAGGTGTGCAGTGTCCCAGAACCACATTGCTGATGAGGCTGGCAAAGGCGTGTCTGGCAGCTTGTTGGATTAAAGTGCGTGTTTGCAGTATTACAGTGTCCATTTGATGATTTCTTACATAGGCAGTCAAAACTACAGCTCAGGTTGCACAGCAATGACCCGAATTGGCGCTGTGGGAATAGCTCAGAGGCAGATCTTATGTTCCAGAGGAAACGTTCTAGAACGAGGCGATGCAGTTTCTGTTCTGAAGTGTGCATAAAGTTAACACTTCTAAAACTGCGCTGTCAAGTCCACAGAGTGTAATCGCTGAGACAACATTACAGTCAGCGGACTGGTCCATGCACGGCACAGCCTGAAAGCTCTGGCTTCTCATGCTTGCAGGTTCATCCGCAGCGCAAGGGCAAACCTTACAAGTCGTGCGCGACAACGCGTGGCTACTTAGTACAAGAGCGTCGTTGCAGTCTGTCCTGAGCGTCTTGCTACCGCAGCTCTGCAACCACTCAAGCACCAAAGTCCTTGCATCGCTCGCACAAATGGCTGCCGCGCTTGCGGAGCGCTGCCCCAAGGCCATGGGGCCAGACTTGCAGGAGATTCTAGTTCGCGTGGTCTTCACCCTGGGGCAGCATCCACAGCCCAGGGTCAACGAGCCCTGCCAATGCTTCATTGTGCCAGCAATCGCCTCCCCCTGCACCTCCGCCCCCTCCTCGTTTCTTGCTTGGGCGCGCCACCAGCAGCTGTTGCGCACGCTGCGAGGTGAGCTTGACTCAGCTGTACTACACACAGAGGCAGAGCTGACAGGGGCCGCTCGCCGACTCACCTCTGCAATCTGTGCCGCACCCCCGGTGCAGTTTGCTCAGGAGTTTGTTCTCAACTCTGTGGAGCTTGGCCGCTTCATTGCCCTCTTTGTGCGTCTCTTTCAGACGGAGGCGACCACCGCAGGCCTGTGGATGCATGGCCACGTTCGCCGAGTCACCCCCTCCTCCTTTGCTCGTGCAGCTTCGCCTCTCTCCATCGCAGAGGGCGCTGATGTGGCATCGCCGAGGGCGAGCAGAACATCGGATCTGGCGGACGAGTTATCTCAGCGTTCCGGAGTCAACTCCGAGGTAGCTGTGCATCAGGATACAGTGGTCACCTCCTCCGATCCCAACAAGCCAGGAGGGGTCGATGCTACATGTGTGGAGGGCAAAGGACCCGAAGCTGCTGTTGGAGCCTCTTCGGATCGTAACGGTGGAGGAGGAGCCAAGGCGTGCAGTGCAGCTGCAAATGCACACCCGCGAGGCAGCTCCATCGCTCCTTTGTTCCCACAAATGCCGGTGGGCATGAAGTTCATCATGTCTAAGGACTCGTACGTTGCCGTTGCTGGCGTCGTGCGCTCGCTCGCGCGGCAGTGCTGCCTCTCGCACGCACTTACACCTCCTTCCGCGTGCTGTGCGGATGTGGCAAGCCTTCTCAATCACCTCCGCGGCGCCCTCGAGAAGGCTCTGGGTCCGCAGCAATCCTCAGGCGCCGAGCACAGATTTGTGCGTGGCGGCACGGACGATTTAATGTCATGGCAAGCTGAAGTGGCCTCCCACGCCTCCGTGGTTTGTGAGGCCCTAGCAGGCATCGCCGAGGGGGTGGAGTTATCCGCCACGATGCCGCAACTGCCTTCAGAGGAGCCTAAAGCCTCCCCCAGCACTGATGTACGCAGCAGGCATGCCTTGTCACCTGATGCTGCGGCGCCAGCTTCGCAGAGTGCTGGCGTAGGGGGGAGTGACGAGCTCGCGGATTGGATGGGCGCTATGGAACAACTTCAACGGGAGGCAAATGCAGCCATGGCGCGGGAGTTTCCGTCCACTTGGGCCGTTGACATTGCTCAAACGGAGGAAACGGCTCTCCAGTTCTCGGGCCCCTCGCCACCTCGCTCTTCTGGCAGTGCCGCAGATGAGCCTGAAGCCGACGTCGAGCAAGATTCGGGCGCCGTGGAGCAGCAGGATGATAATGGGTCATCCGTGACTCAGAGACTGTGGGACGCGGTTGCTCCAGGTGTTGCCAGCCTGGCCAGGTTGTTGATGCAAGAGCGCGTCATCGCATCCCAGTCATCGGAGAGTGCGAGTTTGGAGCAGAAAGCTCAGACCATGCTCATGGTGCGAGGGGCATTGTCTTTCACAGGGACCGTTGCATCTTGCATGTCACCCCTGCTGGCTTCCCCTGCACTCGTTCGGGTGCTGCTGCTGCCGAGCCTTCAGCGCGTAGCTGATCTTAGTACTGTGGTCAGCGCCTGTGCAGAGGACTGTATTGCAGCCATGGTGACCGGTGCGAAATTTCCTCATTTCCTCAAGGTTCCTCATTCAAAATGTCCACACATCACGTCACCGTTCTCATGTTTGGTCCATTTTTGAGACTTTGATGGTTTTTGTACATGCGCCATGAGCGATGTAGTGTGTTCTTGGTGTTCATGCTACTGCACCATTTTCACGTGCAGTACGTCGTCACATTTCACGTTGAGTCCGTTTTGTTGGCCATGGTGTGTCGGACGCTGAGTGTTTATCGTTGCAGCTTCCCATGTACCGAAACTGGGATAAGAGTAAGGACTCTGCGACAAGATACGTCGACAACAACTGAAGAGCTGTTCTGGCATGCCATGTGAATGCATCTTGAAGAATTAGATGACCGTGATCCGGTCATCTAACCCGCCAGATGAGCAGCATTGTCAACAGTTTCCATGAAGGCTTTTGTACTGCAGGCATGAAGTTCAGCAGCCTGGAAGAAATGATTCTCGAAAACATTGACTTTGTCGTGGACGGACTGTCCGCGCAGTTGAGGCAGCCAGAGCGCTACGCCCTGTCCCCACAGTTGCTGGCCACGTTGCTGAGCAAGGCAGGGGTCACGGCAGATCTGCTGCCTGCCATGGCCGAGCCAGCATCCGCCGCGATCATGCGCGTGTCCATCATCTCTCGGCATGAGGCTCCGCAGCACACACTCTCGTTCCTGAGAATGCTGCAGCCACTCATGCGTGCTGCCGTGGAAGAGGGTGCTCGCCTAAATTCTGAGAGCGAGGCCATGGCCGCTGACATCGCGACGCGTGTCAAAATGCAGCACACGGCCTGGACCGACGCTGCGGAGGAGGCAGCCGCCACAGTCAACAACAACAAAGCAGCCGTCGGGGGCGTATCGAGCATGCCGCCGTCCGCCGACATGGACGAGATGCGAGCTTTCTTTTTAGCGTATCATCGTGCGCGGGGACACGCAGACAGCTTGATGGGGGGGGGGGAGGATGACGAGGATGATGGGGGTCGAATGCCTGCGAAGGATCGGCGCAAACCCGACCCGGACAAGGTGGCGCTGACGCCGAAGGCCTGGGAGGACTTTGAAAAGCGCCGGGTGAGGGTTCACGCGGCGGCGGAGTTGGCATCGGCGGCTTGTAATGCAGCTGCACCTCTCCTGGTTGATGACTCGCTGGACAACTCTGTGGCAGCAGCTCGAATCGTCACGGTTCGCTTTCGACCCTGCTGCCCTCTTCCCAACTTGCACGGCTGATAACACTGTGTTTGATCCTGTTTGATCCTGCGACTGGCTAATACTCGTGTGAGGATGATGATCTTTTTATCATCCTCATGATGAAAAGATGAGGTGATGTATCTTTTTTGCAACACTTCCGCATCCACATGGACATTGGCAACTCCAAGAAGTGCTTGGGAATCAGTGCTGCCATTACCATCACCTGAGGCAAGGGTATTCTATGCAGAATACTCATCATTCTCTTGTACTGCCTGTTGATAGTGGGTGGCAGGAAGCATCATAAATGCAGACTATCCTTTGGAGTTTGCAGATACATTCTGCATCGAGGGGTACCTAGGTGGACGATGTGGAACAGCAGAAGGTTTGCTCCTTGATTCAGCGTTTTATTCCAATAGAGTGAAGCATGCAGGATTCCTTGGCTGCGTTGTGGCACTTGACTGCTGCCGTTGAACGAGACGAGTCCAAGGTAGAGGAGCAGTTGCTGGCAAAGGACGACCTTGCTCCTACCCCCCCTCAAGTGGAGCGCCTGTTGCCGCATGTACACCTGTGCTGGGGCTTTGTGTTGCCAGGACTACAAAGCTGGCAGCCGGTGCGCATTGAAATGTCTCTAGCACTGCTTGTGCACATGGCTCGGGTCTCCGGAGACTTCCTCAGACGGCGCTTCAAGCAAGAAGCATTGCCTATCCTCTGTAGGCTGCTTTCCCCTCCGCCTCTTGTGACTTCCAGGGGGGGGGACGCGCTGCAAATCAGTGCGACCGGCCACACACGCTCACGCATGGCACTCGAAATAGCAAACAACCATGATGCGCTGGCAGTCTCATTGTCAGCTGATGATTTGGTCGCGCCCGGAACGCAGCAGCGTTGGCAGGTGGCAACGCTGAATGCAATCGCTGGGCTTGCAGAGCACGCGGAGTCGCGCAAAGCCATTGCTCGACTGATACGTGACCTTGCGCGAGCGGTTTTGCCGCTTTTCGACCGAGCACGTGGCGCTCATGTGTCTGCTGCTGCTGTTCTCACTCTGAAGGCCCTGGCGGCGGTGGACGCTGATGCGGTGTGGGCGTTGCTGTTTGGTGTGCTGCATGAGGCTCATTTGCATCCGACGCTCGTGCCTCCAATGGCACCTGGGGCGGAAAGTGTGTGCTTTGTTCCTCTCAGCAAGTTGGCATCCGGCCTTGGCACTGTCAAAGCAATTGCGGCTGCCGCTTATGCCCCTGCATGCAAGATTCTACTGGCTGAGGTGGACGCCATTCGACCCGACTGGCACAACCATGTTGATAAGTTTGTTCGGGACAGCTCTGCGGATGTCTCTCAGGAGGGCCGCCTGTAGATAGACGCAGTGCGCGCCTTAGGAGACATTGTTGCCTTGTTCCTTTATGTTCTTATATAATTCGTATTCAAGGATTGACTTCCTTTATTTTGGACGGCTTGGCTGTGATGGTTGCGTTGTCGTGATACGATTTTGATACCACCTGTTTGTGATCAAGAGCCAGGGCATCAGACACCAGCTATGTTTTGGGGCACTAGACCATTTCTCACAACCTCTTATGCGTTCTCTGCCAAAGGAGACGTTTGCAGTGGCCAAGTAACTAATTGCACCTGATCGCCCTTTCATGTATACCATACAAAACTGGGGCAATTTCATCTCATGAGACTACTGGGAAGGTATTCTGAGTATGGGTTGCGATGATCTCTCGAAGGAAATCGCGGGAACTTGTTGGTCAGATCTGGCTGATCTCTATTGCAGTGTACAAGACGAAGAAGACATGCCAGGTCAATTGAGGCTGGTCCAGTTACACTTGCCTTTGGTGATGGTAACGGTGGCACTGATTGTGGAGTTGCTATTATGCCCCATCAGGGATTGCATCGTCATCACCAGCTATCTAAACCGCACAGTTTCAATAGACTACTGCCAGTAGTAGTACTGGATAGTTCCTCGATACTCTGTTTCTGCTTGGTCTCTTATTGCCAATGACCATTGTCCATTGTTACGTCTTCCTATCGTTCCTTCGCAAGTGTATGAGGCCTGGTGTGCTGATTTGCAGCTGGCGTTATGAATGTAAATGTGCTGTACTGACGTAGCAAACGTCTCAGTAAGGTACTGGATTGTTGTCTGATCGCGAAATTCATTGGAAATGAGTAGCCATTGCCGAGGAAAGAATGGCAAGCGTGCCGAACCGTTGTCCACAACCACCGCGGAATTAGTGGCAGGCTATATGACACAGCGTGGCTTATCACGAAGAGCGAAAGGAGAAATAATGCGAAGTCTTCATAGTATGCTGCTTTCGTGTCCATTTTTCGCTGACATATTACCCAAAGCACGCTTTCTGCCAGAATTTTGAGTTTCCATGAATACGACAGCAATTCTACACACCTCCGCAACGAGCGCTGAAAGCAAAGTACGCAGGCAACATACTAGGATAAGCACGCTTCGCAATTGAATCGCATAAATTATACATTTCAGATACACGTTCACAGAGAATGGCACGTTCGCGGTGAGGAACGACAGGGTGGGAGGGATGTCCTTACGAATCGGCCGCGTTCAGGTGGCACCCCGGATTGGGTACGCACTTTGAGTACTGGTCGGGTGGAAACGCTGCAGCCAAAGAGCAAGCAGCGTGCAGAATCGGTCCCTAGACCGGTAGGGTGCTACTCACTGCCTCCTCCATGTCAAACAAAGCCTTGCAAGAAGCCTCACCTGGACATCTTGATGGCCACCAAGTGCGTCCCTGGACATGGCCCGTCAGTATGGGCCTCTCCCTGGGTGCAATGGCTCCCTGCTTGGATAGACAGCAGGAAGGGCCTAACATTGCTGCAATACTAATTGGGCCGGGCTAGAGATGCTGGAGGGTATGAGAGGAGAAAATCTAACCCTGTTTGGCAGAGAGTTTTGCACAAGGTCTCCGGCGCATGTTGATTGGAACAAAGCCAACATTCCTTGCAACTCAACGAAGAAGACCTTTCCCTCAGCCTTCGAGCTCCAGCACTCAGGATGTATGCATTTGTGTACTACGTACTTACCACCATCCTTGAACAGACACACACCCACACACACATTGTTACCCGAGGTAGCAGGAAGTGCCTGCCTGGCGTAGCTAGGAAGTGCTGGCAGGTGGATGACAGACACTATCAGTCGCAGGAATGACAGGTGCGTACTATGTAACCTGGTCAAGGCCATGGCTTGAGATATTTGATGGGCTTGACAGGTCACTGGACTCAATCGAACCAAAGGGTGGCAATCACGACGTGACGGTTGCATGATGCAGGCGGTACGAGCGTGAGCAGTATGTCCGAAGCATGCCCATACCGAATGCCGCAGAAGAAAGACTGAACGACCAGCTGCTGATGCAATACGGCCGAAAGACTCTGGAGGAATTGCAAGCATTGGAAGTCAGCAGACGCGGCGGGCAGATTTGCAACTCACCCGCTGGGCCATCAAAATCCCCTTCCGAGCTTCTGATCAATCAGGTAGGCTTGGCTCAAATCAACTGCATGTTTGCAACTTGGCTGAGCTTAGCATGCCATGATGGCATTCCTGTTCTTGCACCTGCAGTCACATATGCTTCTGGGGCATGTCTGCATTAGATGTCAAAGCTCTGCACTGGCCGTGATTGGCGACGGCCATGTATCAGTAAATTATTTTGCGGTGCGTATAGGTTCTTGTTAGAGAGTGTCAACATCATTAGCCAGGTTATCAGCGAGAGTGTGCTTTCGAGTGTTTGCATGTGAATCCTTGAATCTTAGCGTTTGCTGATGATCAAAACTACTTTGTGCACTAAGTAGGTATGAGAGTGCAGCGTTTATGCGGGCAAGCAACCAATGCCCGCTGACTGGCGGGCGTGGGGTTGATGGGAATGTACTGATCAGGAGTGTCCAATGCAGATACACGAAGAGATTGAAGAGCGGCACAATTTCATTGAATCCATGCAACAGATGCAGCGCAGGTGGCGACGAGCTGAGGGGCGTCAAACTGGAAATCGCAAGCCGTCTCCAAGAGCTGGAAATGCTGGGTGCAGATGCATCGCATGGGCGGCCTCGGCTGCGGGGGGGGCAATCAACCCGAACACCATTGCCCATCGACGAGCATTGTAAAGCATTCATCAGCTATGCAGTGGGTATCCGTCAGGTTATGAAACGTTTGCTTTGCCAGCCTTGTGGCAACAGCAATGCAGCATGCTCTGCCTCCACCTCCCAGGACGGGGACCGGGATGGAAGGGGAACTTGCCTGTATGTGAGTGAGTCCACCTTTGTAATTCGAGCCAGACATATACCCATTGATGGCACAAGATGAAGTATCGGGTGTGTATTGAGAATCACCCACGTACAAGATACGCTGCAACCAGCGCGAGTTGATAACCTGTGGAGGACAGTCAACACCAGCCCACAGCCATGGTCGCAGGCTCTAAAATTTAATCGGGATCCCTAGGTCCTTCCATGGCTGGCGAGCCCTCACGCCCTGGCCTTTGCTTTTGCGCACTGGGTTGATTGGTTCCCAGCTGCGTG